>NW_028222314.1:0-49916 GCF_056783735.1 Eptatretus burgeri
GCCAGGCCAGGCCAGGCCAGGCCAGGCCAGGCCAGGCCAGGCCAGGCCAGGCCAGCCAGGCCAGGGCCGGTTAGGGTTAGGGTTAGGGTATATCCATATATATGTATATATATATATGTATGATAATATATATGTTAATAATGTATATGTGATATGTATATATATAGAGTATAATAATAATATGAATATATATATATATATATATATATATATATATTGTTGTGGTTGACCAAATTCGCAAACCACCATTCAGGTCCCTTAGGTGAGATATCTCGGTAAGTATATGTGTAGTTAGGCCCAAACCCGTTGTCTAGAGGGAATAAATGTCATTCATGAGGGCTGCGACTCTTCAGGATCGCCGTTTTTCTTTTACTATCTTTATTTTGGACCAACCGCCATTATTACCACCACCAACCACGTCTCAACAGCCATCACAACAACAACCACCAACCACAACGCCGCTTCACCACAACCGCCACGACCTTTACCGTCACAACTCGCCACCATCGCATCACCGTCATCTCGCGCCACTCGTGGGCACCGATGCTGGACTCGTGTAGAGCGCGCACCGAGCGCGCACCGAGCACCGAGCAAACGGATCAAAAACGACTCACGCCCACTTTTGTTCCGTCCAATCGGTGAGCGAGGGGCGATTTGGCCCCGCTTCCAGGGCGTTGGAGGGCGGTCGCTATATGCAAATTCATGGATCAAAAAGCATTCACGCCCACTTTTCCTCGGGCCAATGGGGAGCCAGCAAGAGAGGTGAAAGGTCGGAGGCAGAGGGTCAAAGATGAAGGAGCGAGGCCACGGGGGATATAAGGGGCCGCGTTCGTCAGTCGAGGCAGTTCAGTTCGCAGGAGGAAGAGTTGAGTTGGAAGCGGAGGAAGAGTTGAGTTGGAAGTGGCAGTTCGCAGTTGGGAGTTCGGGAGTCGGAGTGAAGAGGACGGAGCTGTGGAGAGGCGGCGGCGGCGAAGGCGGTTGAGGGGGTGCTCGCGTCGGATTCGAGGAACTGCGGAGGGAAAAGGCCGGCGGCGCGACCGAGGTCGTGGTGGAGACGCTCGTCGCGGGACCCAAGATTTTGTGAAATCCTCCTTTCCCCGAGCAACAGCAACCCCTCCTGTTTCCCCCGCGCTGAGATAGTGCGACAAAAGGGGGCCCCCTTCCCACCCCCTGCCAGCCACTGTCCGCGAGGCCTGCGGAGTTGAGGCACCACCGCCACTTCGCGTCTCATCATCAGGACGGGTAGGCCCGACACGGTCTCGGCCCCAGGCCCGCCCTACCCCTCATCCTGGAGGGTGGTTCTCTTTTCTTTTGCTTTGGGAATATGTGTTGTCGGCGCCGTCTGTGAAGTAAAATTGTATAAGTGTTGCCGAGTGCCCGGTAGTCGGATAGGATCTGCATTGTTGCATTTGCTTTTGTCTTCTTCTTTTCCATGTGCTTTTGGTGGAATTGTATATGTGTGCTTTCCGTTCATCGCGAAATAAATGTGCTCATTGTTGAACTGTTTTCCCGCTTCGCTTCGTCTTTTCCTCTATTGAATCCCCATCTTACTTCACGTAAAGGGTTGGTAGTGGGCTGAATACGCCCGATAATTAATCGAACCGTCGAGGCCGACGATAACACCGCTCGGTTATCCCGATAGTACAGAATGGGTCGCTTAAAGTGGCCCGTGTCCGAAGTCGACCTGCGGCGAGGTGCGATCGCCCGGTCTACCCTCCGTGTGGGTACTTAGGTAGGTCGAATTTGGCGAGCAACCCTATCCCACGCGGGGGCCGATTGGCACGATCGCGGTGAGACCGAAAGGTCCACCCGTGACTGGTTCCCGGCGTTAGTCCGAGAGGGTCACGACTGGATTGTCCGTCCGGTGGGCGACGTGCCGCGATTCGAGTTACGTGGCCGTCAGCACGCCGGCGGGCGCGAATCCGCAACACTGGTGTCAGGTCGTGCGATACAAACCCATCGCCCTCCTCACGGCACTGGTAACGGAGAACGGGAAAACGGGCTCTCCTGTCTCCGGCTAAATTCACGGGAATCGGTCCAGGGGTGAGAGAAGCGACCCCCGATTCCTTCCAAATTACGAGCGAGCGAAATTAACCCTTTAAGAGAAGCAAGATGGCGTCTCAAGGCGAGCGGGAGCCGGGGGTATTATAAATGGATGTAGAATGTGTAGAATCCATGGCTCAGGATAAAATCCCCGTGCAGGAAATGTTGATTGTACAGGAAAACGAACTCGCCCAACTGAACCCAGAGCCCGAAATGGGTGCGGCAGCGGCCGCAGTATATGACACCTCCCCTCCCCCTCTCCACCAAAACCCTTCCCCAACCCCTGCCGAAACGGCTCACCCAAGCGCACGCGACATGGCCCAGCTATTCACCATGCTGGCAAAAATGTATGCGGAAATGACAGCGAACATGATCAAGCAAATGAACGAAAAGATGGATACATACACAAATGAAATGAAAAACGAAATTAACAAGCAAATAAACGGAGTGGAAGCAAACATGAAGGAAGAAACTAAAAAGCTGCAGGGTGAGACGCAGAACATGGGCCGATGCCTGCAGGCGGGCATGAAGGCCGTGACCAGGGAGATCAAAATGGCGACTCCACGTGTAGAAGCGAACGAGCTGGGAGGGGGTGCAACGGTGACCGAAAAAATTAAATGGGGAGACCAAAACGTGCGAGACGAGACACGAGGTGACGACAACGGAAATAATAGTTGAGACAAGGGAGGTAAAGGGTGAAGAGGTGACTGAGTTGGCAGAGACACGGGAGATGGGAACGATAGAGGGAAGACTACACGATGAAGACGGGGTAAGTGACGCACACACACACACGGAAGTAGTGGAGGAGAATGGGGGTGAGCTGGTGGACTGGGTGGAGACCCAGTGCGAGCAGCTGGATGGCCTCCTCCAGGAACGAGGGGAGGGAGTATGCCCCCTTGAGGCGAGCCACGACCAGGTGAGTTCGGTCGTGCTTTGCGAGGTTGAGGGGGCAAGTGCTGTGAACGGGTGCTCGGAGAGCTTGGGGGGTATAGAGGCCCCGGAGACCCTTGTGGGGACACAAATCCCCAGTGTGGTTGTCCCTGTGTGTGTGGTGCAAGGCGTGAGTGCGTCCCCGTGTGTGGAAGCGACCCCGTGTGTGAGTGGTGTGGTGGCGATGGTGCCAGAGTACGTGCTTCCCAGCACGCCGTGTGTAAAAGGGGCACCGCAAGTGGAAGAGGCACGGTGTGTGAGTGAGGCACGGAGTATGAGTGAGGCACCGCGGGTGAGTGCCCCCGCGTGTGTGAGTGAGGCACGGAGTATGGATGAGACACCGCGGTTGAGTGCCCCCGCGTGTGTGAGTGAGGCACCGCGGGTGAGTGCCCCCGCGTGTGTGGGTGAGGCACCGTGTGTGAGTGAGGCCGTGTGTGTGGATGAAACGGCCAGTGTGGATGAGGAACCGCTGGTGAGTGCCCCCGCATGCGTGAGTGAACGGCCGTGTGCAAGGGAGACCGTGTGTGTGAGAGAGCGGTATGTGAGGGAGATGTCGGTTGGCATGCGGGAGCACGCAGCCGCGTCTCCCGGTGTGAATGTGATGGAATGGAGTGTGAGCGTCGTAACACGCAGGTGTGCGTGGGTGGAATGGAGGCTGCACAAACGCAGTCTCCGTGCCAGCTCAAGTGGCACACGCAATGAACACAACGGATGGATGGATGGACACGAACATGGTGCACGGGCCGCCACTGCAGGCCCGTGTTGTAGCTGCCAACAGGGCAGTTCTTGCAGCTTGCAAACTGTTGCTTTCTGATCCTGGCGCACATGGCAATGAACAGGGGGACAAAGCAAAAATTGAACGGGGCTGGTGAACAGGGGCAGTGGGCATGGCATGGCAAAGGTGATCAGGCAAACACAGCCTGCAGAACAAGGCCGCTGCAGGCAAACACAGCCGGCAGATGAACTGGCCGGCACAGGCCTTGCAGAAAACAGCTCCAGACGATCCGGCCGGTACAGGCCTTGCAGCACAGCAGCTGCAGCCGATCCAGCCGGCACAGGCCTTGCAGCAAAACAACAGCTGCCGATGAAGCTGGCCGGCCTTTGCCTTGCAGCAACGCAGCCAGCAGATGAAGCTGGCCAGCCTTTGCCATTCAGTGGAGGTTGGTGGAGGGAGTGCGGTGGTGCTGGCCACCCGGAAGGCGGGCTCGGACCTACCCTACGGTCTCCCTCCCAACCTATCGCCTTTGCCTGTCACTGTCTATACCCACTCCCTTAATTTGTCAAACCCCAATTTAGCCCCAACTTTTTTTGTATTTTTTTACTTCCCACTATAAATCGTCCCCTAACCCTCTGTACTGTCCTTGTTCGGCTAACCTATCCTGTCACCTAGCCTACTCCCAACCCCTACGTTCCCTTCCCGGAGGGGAACAAGGGAGAGCTAGCGTCCTGTGTCGAGGCCCAACGAAGCCTCAGAATGGCCTCCCCAGACTTCAGCGATCTATAACACAAAGTGGGTCCAGCGGCCCACAACGAGAGCAAGGGGATGGATGGTGCGGAGGGGTACACTTCCTAATCTACCCTATCCATTTAACTGTTAAACTACCCCGGGGCTTTCAACAAGCGCCTCGCGCTTAAACTACTATTGGTTCTAACAATCCAGATTCCCGTCGCCTGTGTTGGTGTCCTTACAATTTCGGGCCTCGCCCCCCCAATTTTCTCTCCGTGCCCTCACACGGTCTCATGGCTGGGACGCGTGGCTCCCTTTGGCAGGCACGACCCTCTGCCAATTCCCCAGCTATGGCGCCCCCAGGCACTACACTGCCTCCGAGCCTACCAGCTCCTGAAACACCGGGGAGTGCCCCCCATGGCACCTCCCCTGAAACGCACACGTGGCAGGCTGGCTTCCCAGGCCCCTTCCCAGGTCACCCTTGCCCACAACACTGCCCACGCGGCTAATGGCCCTCCGGGCCTCCGCACCAAGCAGACGCACCCGTGCCCACTACGCTATCCCGGCCCCCCATGGGCCCTTGGCCTACTACGGCCGACTAGCCTGGTGCCCGGGGTACCCACTCAGCGATACTCACCTTTCGCAGCCACGCTCCCAGCCCGTCAACAGGGTCGAGCTAAGCTAACCCTTCCCCTAACTAGTTTCCATCCTTTGCCCTGGGAAGGGCGTCTTCCACCCTTGCCCGGGAATCCTGTGCACCCGAAAGTGAGGCTTGCTTTTTTTTTTTTTTTACATGCGCAGCACCAGCGCGGAAACTCACAGCTCGCGCACTTTGCACCTGCCCGTGACGTCATGCAGCTGCACGTGTACCTCGTCCCTCCTTGGACGGTACTATCCGGCAGGGATACCCCTCCTGCCAGATTCCAACCCCACGTGCAGCCATGACGTCACCGTGCGCATAAAAAAAAAACAAGCCCCACGTCTCGAGGGGTTCCCCACGCGAACACATGTGCTCTGCCCATTGGAGCTTAACACACACGATCGCGTGGAGAACCCGTCCGGTCCAAATCCGTAATCCTGCCTAAACTTTGTCCGTCGCGGGATCGGCAAATCCACCGCTGGCATTTCCGGACCGGGACTTCACTCTCGCAAGCAAGCACCTGGGGGCCTCGTGCGTTGCACAGCACGGACCTCGTGCTCACTGCTGGGTGAACCCGGCACGGTCCCCGAAACAACTGCAGCCGCTACCCGGCTTTCGTTCCTCTGTCGCCGTCGTCGTCTCCATTCAACACACGCATTCCTGCGTGTAACGACGCTCACACATCATTCCATTGCACTCACCCCGGGTGAAGCGGCTGCATGTTCACACATGCCGACCGACATCTCCCTTACACACAGCGACCTTGCACACGCTGTCTCTCTCACACTCGGCCGCTCACTCACGCATGCCATTTCCCTCACACGACCCATACCACTCACACGTGGTGCTCCATTCATACTGGCCGTTTCACTCAGGCATGCCACCTCCCTCGCACACGTGGCTGCACTCACTCGCGGCCTTTCACTCACTCGTGCCATTTCCCTCACACAAACCATATCACTCACACACGCGGGGCACTCATCCGCGGTGCCTCACTCATACACCGTGCCTCACTCACACACGCGGGGCACTCAACCGCGGTGTTTCACTCACACACGGCGCGCTGGGAAGAACGCCCTTCTGCACACTTACCACCACACCACTCACACACGGGGTCGCTTCCACACACGGGGTCTTTGTCACACTGGGGATTCGTGTCCCCACAAGGGTCTCCGGGGCCTCTATACCCCCCAAGCTCTCCGTGCACCTGTCCACAGCACCCGTCCCCTCAACCTCGCAAAGCACGACCGAACCCACCTGGTCGTGACTCGCCTCAAGGGGGCATACTCCCTCCCCTCGTTCCTGGAGGAGGCCATCCAACTGCTCGCACCGGGTCTCTACCCAGTCCGCGAGCTCACCCCCATTATCCTCCACTACCTACGTGTGTGTGTGTGTGTGTGTGCGTCACTTACCCCGTCTTCATCGTGTAGTCTTCCCTCTATCGTTCCCATCTCCCGTGTCTCTGCCAACTCAGTCACCTCTTCCCTTGTTATCTCCCTTGTCTCAACTATTATTTCCATCTCTTCCCTTGTTATCTCCCTCGTGCACGTCTCCGTCACCCCAATTAGTTTTTCCCTCTCGGTTACCGTCACTTTTTCCGTCACGACCCTCGCCCAACACGTCCCCCGAATTATTTTTTCCTTACCCGCCTCCACCGCGGGCCCGACAGCCGTTGCACTCCCTCCCAGCTCGTTCGCTCCCACACGTGGAGTCGCCATTTTAAGCTCCCCGGTTACTGCCTTCATGCCCGCCTGCAGGCTTCGGCCCATGTTCCGCGTCTCACCCCGCAGCTCTTTCATTTCTTCCTTCATTTGCTGTGTATTCGCATCCATTTTCCTCATCAATGCCTCAAACATTTCCATCGTCCGATCCGTGGGCGAATTCGCACGTGGGGGCCGTTTGTCCGCCACCCCAGCCACTGCGCCCATTTCGAACTCTGGGTTCAGTTGGGGGAGTTCATGTTCCTGCACAACCAACATTTCCTGCATGGGGTTTTCTTCCTGGACCATGGATCCTACATTACTACACATATACATTTCTAATACCCCCGGCTCAGCTCGCCTTGAGACGCCATCTTATTTCTCGTAAAGGGTTAATTTGAAACGCTCGTAATTTGGAGGGAATCGGGGGTCGCTCCTCTCACCCCTGGACCGATTCCCGTGAATTTAGCTGGAGACAGGAGAGCCCGTTGTCCCGTTATCCGACACCAGTGCCGCGGGAGGGGGGTGAGTTTGTATCTCACGACCTGACACCAGTGTTGCGGATTCGCGCCCGCCGGCGTGCGAGCGGCCACGTAACTCGAATCGCGGCACGTCACCCACCGGACGGACAATCCCGTCGTGACCCTCTCGGACTAACGCCGGGAACTAGTCACGGGTGGGCCTTTCGGCCTCACCACGATCGTGCCAATCGGCCCCCCGCGTGGGATAGGGTTGCTCGCCAAATTCGACCTCCCTAAGTACCCACACGGTGGGTAGACCGGGCGATCGCACCTCGCCGCAGGTCGACTTCGGACACGGGCCACTTTAAGCGACCCGTTCCGTACTATCGGGATAACCGAGCGGTGTTATCGTCAACCTCGACGGTTCGATTAATTATTGGGCGTATTTAGCCCACGACCAACCCTTTACGTGAAGTAAGATGGAGATTCAACAAAAGAAAAGACGAAGCGAAACGGGAGAAACAGTTCAACATAAAGCACATTTATTCCGCGCAAACGGAAAGCACACATATACAATTATACACCAAAAGCAAATGTAAAAGTAGAAGAAGCACAACAATTCTGCACAAAAAGCAAATGTAACAATGCAGATCTACTTCCGACTACCGAGCACACGGCAACACTTATACAGTTTTACTTCACAGACGGCGCCGACAACTCATATACTCAAAGCAAAAGAAAAAGGGACCACCCTCCACTATGAGGTGGGCAGACGGGCCTGGGGCCGAGACCGCGTCGAGCCTACCCGTCTGGTGATGAGCCGCAACATGGCGGTGGCGCCCCGACTCCGCAGGCCTCGCTGGCACTGCCTGGAAATGGGGTGGGAACGGGGCCCCCTTCTCACACTATCTCAGCGCGGGGGGAAACAGGAGGGGGTTGTTGATGCTCGGGGGAATGAGGATATCTCGCTGGCTTGGGTCCCGCGACGAGCGTCTCCACCGCGACCTCGGTCGCGTTACCGGCCTCCCCTCTCCGCAGCTCCCCGACTCTGACAGGAGCGCCCTCTCGACTGCCTTCGCCGCCGCCACCTCTCCAACTCTCCCACTCTCCACTCTTCTCAGCTCCGTCCAACTGCTTTCTCTGACTCTTCTCTTCTCAACTCTCCTTCACTGACTCAACTGCTCCGACTCTTCCCAACTCAACTGCCTTTTTGGCGAGCGAACGCGGCCCTTTATAGCCCCTGTGGCTTTGCTCCTTCACCTTCGACCCTTTACCTCTGGCTGGCTCCCCATTGGACAGAGGAAAAGTGGGCGTGAATGCTTTTTGATCCGCGAATCTGCATATAGTTACTATACTCCGACGTACCTGGAGGCGAGTCCAAATCGCCCCATGCTTGCTGATAGGACGGAACAGAAGTGGGCGTGAATCGTTTTTGATCCGATTTCTTCGGAAAGGCTGGTGTTTTTGCACCCGCCGCTCGGCGCGCGCCCTGCACGAGTCCCGGATCGGTGTCCACAAGCGGCGCGGGAATGGCGGTGATGCGATGGTTGCGAGAGCGAGATGTGACGGCAAGGGTCGTGGCTGTGGTTGTGAAGCGGCGTTGCGGTTGGTGGTTGTTGTGTGATGGCTGTTGAGACGTGGTTGGTGGTGGTAGTAATGGTAGTAATGGCGGCTGGTCCAAAATAAAGATAGTAAAAGAAAAACGGCTATCTTGAAGGGTCGCAGCCCGAATGAATGACATTTATTCCCTCGAAACAACGGGTTTGGGCCTAACTACACGTATACTTACAGATATATCTCACCTAAGGGACCTGAATGGTGGTTTGCGAATTTCGTCAACCACAACACTACCCCCTCCCCTTTTTACAGACTCGTCCCGAGTCGTCAAATTTTCGTGTGCCATCATGTGTAGTTTTCCCCAAGTACATTTTACCTACGGATCCCTGAGTGCGACATTCATGGCATTCGTGTCCCCAAAATAAATAACCTGAGGGCTGAGTAACTACCTAAACAAACTCACTCACACGGACGACTTAAATAAAATTGCCGGCGCAAGGACAGACATGCCGGGGGTGCACTCATATTTACAGTACATCTTAACCTTAACTTACAAATTTTACACTAAACCATGGCCCAGGATCAATGGTCTCTGCAAAAAGAAAGCAGTTAGCAGGGAGCCAGGCTGCTCGCATGCAGTCTCTGGCTCAAACAATGCAGGTGTAAGGGAACGTGGCCGGCTGCTCACACGCAGGCAAGGCCTTCCCTTTTTAACTGAACGCAGTGAACCACAACGGTGCATGGGCTGCGCAAACGCAGTCTCCGTGCCAGCTCAAGTGGCACACGCAATGAACACAACGGATGGATGGATGGACACAAACATGGTGCACGGGCCGCCACTGCAGGCCCGTGTTGTAGCTGCCAACAGGGCAGTTCTTGCAGCTTGCAAACTTTTGCTTTGATCCTGGCGCACATGGCAATGAACAGGAGGGGGGGGGCAACGCAAAATTGAACAGGGGCTGGTGAACAGGGCAGTGGGCATGGCATGGCAAAGGCAGCAGGCAAACACAGCCCGCAGAAGAAGGCCGCTGCAGGCAAACACAGCCGGCAGATGAACTGGCCGGCACAGGCCTTGAAGCACAGCAGCTGCAGACAATCCGACCAGCACAGGCCTTGCAGCACAGCAGCTGCAGACAATCCGACTGGCACAGGCCTTGCAGCACAGCAGCTGCAGACGATCCAGCCGGCACAGGCCTTGCAGCAAAACAACAGCTGCCGATGAAGTGGGCCGGCCTTTGCCTTGCAGCAACGCAGCCAGCAGATGAAGCTGGCCAGCCTTTGCCGTTCAGTGGAGGTTGGTGGAGGGAGTGCGGTGGTGCTGGCCACTCGGAAGGCGGGCTCGGACCTACCGTACGGTCTCCCTCCCAACCTATCGCCTTTGCCTGTCACTGTCTATACCCATTCCCTTAATTTGTCAAACCCCAATTTAGCCCCAACTTATTTTTTTATTTTCACTTCCCCACTATAAATCGTCCCCTAACCCCCTGTACTGTCCTTGTTCGGCTAACCTATCCTGTCACCTAGCCTACTCCCAACTCCTACGTTCCCTTCCCGGAGGGGAATAAGGGAGAGCTAGCGTCCTGTGTCGAGGCCCAACGAAGCCTCAGAATGGCCTCCCCAGAGTTCAGCGATCTAACCCAAAGTGGGTCCAGCGGCACACAACGAGAGCGAGGGGATGGATGGTGCGGAGGGGTACACTTCCTAATCTACTCCAACCATTTAACTGTTAAACGACCCCGGGGCTTCCAACAAGCGCCTCTCGCTTAAACTATTGGTTCTAACAACCCAGATTCCCGTCGCCTGTGTTGGTGTCCTCACAATTTCGGGCCTCGCCCCCCAATTTTCTTCCCGTGCCCTCACACGGTCTCATGGCTGGGACGCGTGGCTCCCTTTGGCAGGCACGACCCTCTGCCGAATCTCCAGCTATGGCACCCCCGGGCACTACACTGCCTCCGAGCCTACCAGCTCCCTAAACACCGGGGAGTGCCCCCCATGGCACCTCCCCTGAAACGCACACATGGCATGCTGGCTTCCCGGGCCCCTTTCCGAGGGTCACCCGTGCCCACAACACTGCCCACGCGGCTAATGGCGCCCCGGGCCCCCGCACCAAGCAGGCGCACCCGTGCCCACTACGCTATCCCGGCCCCCCATGGGCCCTTGGCCTACCACGGCCGACTAGCCTCGTGCCCGGGGTACCCACTCAGCGATACTCACCTTTCGCAGCCACGCTCCCAGCCCGTCAACAGGGCTCCTGCACCCCTCCAAACGGGTTTCGAGCCTACATTCACACGAACAGCAAAACAACCTCCATTTTTGTTAATTTGACTAACCCAGCTAACTCACTCTACACTGACCCCGGGGTCCCTTGGGCGGGAGTCACTCCTCCTCCCAATCACTCATCGCACCATGCAGTCCCCATTCGCTCCATACACACAGACCCGCTGGCTTCACTCATTCACCAAGCACATGTACTCACCTCACAACCCACAACTCTTCAACACACACACCGCTGAACTCTGCCATCCTTCTATCTGCATCCCCTAACTAACTCGTGCTCCCACGTCATCCCTTAAATTAAAGCACGTTCCTTTTAACACTACGTAGCTAAACTTCGTCCCCTCTACACATTCACAAGTCTGCCACTGCTCTCAAATGTCCCAAAAATCACTTTCCCAACCTAAATCTCGCTAAAATCCCTCTACCTAATCCATTCCACGGGCCCCATGCGGACTTACCCCTGCCCCATGGAGCCGGTCTAGCTATGCTAACCCTTCCCTCTAACTAGTTTCCATCCTGTGCCCTGGTCAAGGGGATCATCCACCCCTTGCCCAGGAATCTTGTTCACCCGAAAGCGAGGCTTGCTGTTTTTTTTGTTTTTTTCTTCCACATGCGCAGCACCAGCGCGGCAACTCACAGCTCGCGCACTTTGCACCTGCCCGTGACGTCATGCAGCTGCACGTGTACCTCGTCCCTCCTTGGACGGTACCATCCGGCAGGGATACCCCTCCTGCCGGATTCCAACCCCACGTGCAGCCATGACGTCACCGTGCGCATAAAAAAACACAAGCCCCACATCTCGAGGGGTTCCCCACGCGAACACATGTGCTTTGCCCATTGGAGCTTAACACACACGATCGCGTGGAGAACCCGTCCGGTCCAAATCCATAATCCTGCCTAAACTTTGTCCGTCCGCGGGATCGGCAAATCCACCGCGTGCGTTTCCGGACCGGGACTTCACTCTCGCAAGCGAGCACGTGGGGGCCTCGTGCGTTGCACAGCACGGACCGCGTGCTCGCTGCTGGGTGAACCCGGCACGGTCCCCGAAACAACTGCAGCCGCTACTCGGCTTTCTTTCCTCTGTCGCCGTCGTCGTCGCCATTCCACACACGCACTCCCGCGTGTTACGACGCTAACACACCTCACCATTAAACTCACACCGGGAGACGCGGCTGCATGTTCACACATGCCGACCGACATCTCCCTTACACACAGCGACCTTGCACACGCTGTCTCTCTCACACTCGGCCGCTCACTCACGCATGCCATTTCCCTTGCACACGTGGCTCCACTCACTCGCGGCCTTCCACTCACTCGTGCCATTTCCCTCAAAAAAACTATACCACTCACACACGCGGGGGCACTCGCCCGCGGTGTCTCACTCACACACGCGGAGGCACTCATCCGCGGTGCCTCACTCATACACCGTGCCTCACTCACACACGCGGGGGAACTCATCCGCGGTGCCTCACTCATACACCGTGCCTCACTCACACACGCAGGGGCACTCAACCGCGGTGTTTCACTCACACACGACGCGCTGGGAAACACGCCCTTCTGCACACTTACCACCACACCACTCACACACGGGGTCGCTTCCACACACGGGGTCTTTGTCACCCACCGGTCGCTCTCAAACACGCCCTTGCACCCACGCTCTGCATGCGTTGCAGCACGCATTTCGCCACACTCGTGAACACACACCTCGACACCACACACAACGGGACAACCACACTGGGGATTCGTGTCCCCACAAGGGTCTCCGGGGCCTCTATACCCCCAAGCTCTCCGTGCACCTGTCCACAGCACTCCTCCCCCCGAACTCGCAAAGCACGACCGAACTCACCTGGTCGTGACTCACCTCAAGGGGGCATACTCCCTCCCCTCGTTCCTGGAGGAGGCCATCCCGCTGCTCGCACCGGGTCCCTGCACAGTCCGCGAGCTCACCCCCATTATCCTCCACTACCTCCGTGTGTGTGTGCGTCACTTACCCCGTCTTCATCGTGTCGTCTTCCCTCTATCGTTCCCATCTCCCGTGTCTCTGTACATTTATTAGTTTCTGTTGTCCCCTTGTGTCTATTAGTCTCTGCTTCTTTCTGGCATCTTTCCCTTATCTTTATGTAGGTCAACCTTGCTTTCTCCTTTAGTCGCTCCCATCCTTCCCTGTTTTTCACTCCTTGCTCTTTCACGATCTCCGCGGACCTCATCGTTGCTTTCTGTCTTAATTGTTCTTTTCTCTCCCTCGCAATTCCTTTCACCTCCTCTCTTATCTCCCTCGTGCACGTCTCCGTCACGCTTCTCGCCCAATACGTCCCCCGAATTATTTTTTCCTTACCCGCCTCCACCGCGGGCCCGACAGCCGTTGCACTCCCTCCCAGCTCGTTCGCTCCCACACGTGGAGTCGCCATTTTAAGCTCCCCGGTTACTGCCTTCATGCCCGCCTGCAGGCTTCGGCCCATGTTCCGCATCTCACCCCGCAGCTCTTTCATTCCTTCCTTCATTTGCTGTGTATTCGCATCCATCTTTTCGTTCATGCCTTTTATTTCGTTTTTCATTTCATTTGTGTTTGTATCCATCCTCGCTGTCATTGCCGCCAGCATGGCGCATAGCTGGGCCATGTCGGGTGCGCTTGGGTGAGCCGTTTCGGCAAGGATCGGGGGGGTTTTGGCGGAGGGGGGGTGGGGAGGTGTCATACACCGCGGCCGCCGCCGCACCTATTTCGGGCTCTGGGTTCAGTTGGACGAGTTCGTGTTCCTGCACAACCAACATTTCCTGCTCGGGGTTTTCATCCTGGACCATGGATTCTACACATTCTACATCCATTTCTAATACCCCCGGCTCCCGCTCGCCTTGAGACGCCATCTTATTTCTCATAAAAGGTTAATTTGAATCGCTCGTAATTTGGAGGGAATCGGGGGTCGCTCCTCTCACCCCTGGACCGATTCCCGTGAATTTAGCTGGAGACAGGAGAGCCCGTTTTCCCGTTCTCCGATACCAGTGCCGCGAGGAGGGCGATGAGTTTATATCGCATGACCTGACACCAGTGTTGCAGATTCGCGCCCGCCGGCGTGCGAACGGCCACGTAACTCGAATCGCGGCACGTTGCCCACCGGACGGACAATCCCGTCGTGACCCTCTCGGACTAACGCCGGGAACTAGTCACGGGTGGGCCTTTCGGCCTCACCACGATCGTGCCAATCGGCCCCCCGCGTGGGATAGGGTTGCTCGCCAAATTCGACCTACCTAAGTACCCACACGGAGGGTAGACCGGCGATCGCACCTCGCCGCAGGTCGACTTCGGACACGGGCCACTTTAAGTGACCCGTTCCGTACTATCGGGATAACCGAGCGGTGTTATCGTCAACCTCGACGGTTCGATTAATTATTGGGCATATTTAGCCCACGACTAACCCTTTACGTGAAGTAAGATGGAGATTCAATAAAAGAAAAGACAAAGCGAAACGGGAAAAACAGTTCAACATGAAGCACATTATTCCGCGGCAAATGGAAAGCACACATATACAATTATACACCAAAAGCAAATGTAAAAGTGACTAAAGAAACACAACAATTCTGCACAAAAAGCAAATGCAACAAAAGAAAAACATACTGCAGATCTACTACCGACTACCGAGCACACGGCAACACTAACACAGTTTTACTTCACAGACGGCGCCGACAACACATATACTCAAAGCAAAAGAAAAAGGGACGACCCTCAACGATGAGGGGGGGGGGCAGACGGGCCTGGGGCCGAGACCGCGTCGAGCCTACCTGTCTGGTGATGAGCCGCAAAATGGCGGTGGCGCCCCGACTCCGCGGGCCTCGCTGGCACTGCCTGGTATGGGGTGGGAACGGGGCCCCCTTCTCACAATATCTCAGCGCGGGGGGAAACAGGAGGGGGTTGTTGATGCTCGGGGGAATGAGGATATCGCGCTGGCTTGGGTCCCGCGACGAGCGTCTCCACCGCGACCTCGGTCGCGTTACCGGCCTCCCCTCTCCGCAGCTCCCCTCTCCGCAGCTCCCCGACTCTGACACGAGCGCCCTCTCGACTGCCTTCGCCGCCGCCACCTCTCCAACTCTCCCACTCTCCACTCTTCTCAGCTCCGTCCAACTGCTTTCTCTGACTCTTCTCTTCTCAACTCTCCTTGACTGACTCAACTACTCCGACTCTTCCCAACTCAACTGCCTTTTTGGCAAGCGAACGCGGCCCTTTATAGCCCCCGTGGCTTCGCTCCTTCACCTTCGACCCTTTACCTCTGGCTGGCTCCCCATTGGACAGAGGAAAAGTGGGCGTGAATGATTCTTGTTCCGCGAATCTGCATATAACGATTATACTCTGATGCACCTGGAGGCGGGGCCAAATCTCCCCACGCTCGCTGATAGGACGGAACAGAAGTGGGCGTGAATCGTTCTTGATCCGATTTCTCGGAAAGGCTGGTGTTTTTGCACCCGCTGCTCGGTGCGCGCCCTGTACGAGTCCAGGATCAGTGCCCACAAGCGGCGCGGGAATGGCAGTGATGCGATGGTTGCGAGAGCGAGATGTGACTGCAAGGGTCGTGGCTGTTGGCGTTGTTGTTGTTGTGAAGCGGCGTTGCGGTTGGTGGTTGTTGTGTGATGGCTGTTGAGACGTGGTTGGTGGTGGTTGTGGTGGTAGTAATGGTGGCTGGTCCAAAATAAAGATAGTAAAATAAAAACGGCTATCTAAAAGGGTCGCAGCCCGAATGAATAACATTTATTCCCTCTAACCAATTGGTTTGGGCCTAACTACACATATACTTACAGAGATATCTCACCTACGGGACCTGAATGGTGGTTTGCGAATTTCGTCAACCACAACAATATATATATATATATATATATATATATATATATATATATATATATATATATATATATATATATATATATATATATATATATATATATATATATATATATTGTTGCGGTTATCGCGCCCGCCGGCGTGCGAACGGCCACGTAACTCGAATCGCGGCACGTCGCCCACCGGACGGACAATCCAGTCGTGACCCTCTCGGACTAACGCCGGGAACCAGTCACGGGTGGACCTTTCGGTCTCACCGCGATCGAGCCAATCAGCCCCCCGTGGGATAGGGTTGCTCGCCAAATTCGACCTACCTAAGTACCCACGCGGAGGGTAGACCGGGCGATCGCACCTCGCCGCAGGTCGACTTCGGACACGGGCCACTTAAGCGACCCGTTCCGTACTATCAGAATAACCGAGCGGTGTTATCGTCGACCTCGACGGTTCGATTAATTATCGGGCGTACTCAGCCCACTACCAACCCTTTACGTGAAGCAAGATGAGGGTTCAATGGGGGAAAAGACGAAGCGAAGCGGGAGAACAGTTCAACAATAAAGCACATTTATTCGCGGCACACGGGAAGCACACAAATACAATTCCACCAAAAGCACACAAAAAAAAGAAAACACAATTCCATTTACACAAAAAGCAAATATAAAAGCGAAAACAATGCAGAGCTAATACCGACTACCGAGCACACGGCAACACTTATACAATTCTACTTCACAGACGGCGCCGACAACACATACCCAAAACCAAGGAAAAGAAATCCCCCAAGAATGAGGCAGGCCTGAGGCCGAGACCGGGTCGCGCCTACCCGTCTGGTGATGAGACGCGGAGCGGCGATGGCGCCGCACTCCGCGGGCCTCGCGGACAGTGCCTGGCAGGGGTGGGAAAAAGGGGCCCCCTTGGTCGCACTATCTCAGCGCGGGGGGAAACAGGAGGGGGTTGCTGATGCTCGGGGTATAGAGGATCTTTATTATCCCTGGTGTGCATCTCCACCTCGGCCAGGTCGCGCTGCCGGCCTCCCTCGGGCGTGCAGCTCCTGGCACCGACGCGAGCACCCCCTCGTCTGCCTTCGCCGCTGCCGCCTCTCCGCCTCTGGACTCTCCACCCTGGACTCTTCTTTGGGCTCTCCTCGTTCGACTCTCTTCAGCTTCTCCAGCTACTGCAGGCTTCGGGCTCCAGACTTCCACTCTCTTACTCCTTCTCGTTCTGCTGACTGACGAACACCGTCCTTTTATCCCCCCGTAGCTTCGCCTTTGACCCCCTCCCTTTGACCTTTCACCTCGCTCCCCATTGGCCCGAGAAAAAGTGGGCGTGAAGGCTTTTTGATCCACAAATTTGCATATATCAATCGTTCTGGAGGCGGGGCCAAATCGCCCCTCGCTCACCGATTGGACGGCAAAAAGTGGGCGTGTGTCGTTTTTGATCCGTTTTTGAAGCACAAAATCCGTGATTTTGTACACGCTGTTCAACGTGCGCCCTGCACGAGTCCAACACCGGTACCCACAGCGGGGCAAGAACGGTGGCGATGCTACGGTTGCGAGGTGTGACGTGAAGGTCGTGGCGGTTGTGGTGAAGCGGTGGTTGTGGTTGTTGGTTGATGTTGTGGTTGTGGTGGTAATCATGGCGGTTGGTCCAAAATAAAGATAGTAAAAGAAAAACGGCTATCCTGAAGAGTCGCAGCTCGCATAAATGACATGTATTCCCACTAGACAATGGGTTTGGGCCTAACAACACATGCACTTACCGAGATACCTCACCTAAGGGACCTGAATGGTGGTTTGCGAATTTGGTAACCACAACAATATTATATATATATATATATATATATATATATATATATATATATATATATATATATATGCATATGAGTAGGGTGAATATACTGGTTCTGGCGCACTTTTCCCCATGTAAATGAATGGGGGATTTTCAACGATTCATAGTTTTTTTTCCCCTAAAAATAATCCCCTTTTTATCCCAAGGTATATTTATTTGTCTCCCATTTTAACCTGGAGACACTTTTTTTTTCAAATAATCCATGCAATAAGATAAAGATTTGTTCAAGTACGAAAGTGGTAATGTGATTTGTTAAAGGTGATTCGAAAGAAATATCTGAAAGGTCTAAGCCTTGGGACACTCTTTATCAAATAACCGATGCATATTGTTTAGCTCACTCATTGAACCTATAAAGATTTGTTCATTCTCAAATTCCTTCAATAGTTTAATTTTCTTTGCACAATAATCCCCATCTAAAATATTGAAAAAAAAACATTTGAATCTTTATATTTTTTAAGATACCCCTTTTGTGCCATTACGAAATGATAACTTCTCTTAATGCTCTCATCTGGCCACCTCCTGAGCCACATATCATTTTGAGATTATATTAAATTGTTTTTTCATTGTTCTATTGATAACCATCAAAGTTTTCAGTCCATTCAAGGATATTCATTTTTTCTTTACATCCTCGAACTTACTACTTTTTAAATTGATTCGCTTATTTCTTTTATTTACCTTTGTTTTAGTTATTTTTCAAGAAGACTGATTTGATATTTTTCACATTCATTATGTTTTCCATTTATATACCAAGACTGAGATTTTCTCCACTCTTTAGTTTGATTAACACTTGGTTTGACCATTTATATATTGCAAAAACGCGGCGGTAGCCCTTAAAAAACCTAACCCATCTTCCCATCGTTAAAACACAATCTATTCTATTCACTCTATCATACAATATCCATATGGAACACAATCTATTCCATTATCTAAAATAAATCTCTTATCATCAAAGGCTCCTAATGCCTTATTTACTTCTTCACTATATATGTTATCTTTATAACTTCTTATTGTATTCATTTTCCTATATTCTTCTTTCTTATTCATCAAACAATTATAATAATTTCTAAAAGTTATTGATTTCTTTATTACATATTTCTTTATTCCCTTTAACCTCTTATCAATCTGATCACCATACTTAGAAGCATATGCCTTTGCTCTCAATCCAATAAACTCACTCATTACTTTTCCACCCTACTCATCCTTAAACTTACCAACAACCTTTTCATTCTTTTTGGAAAATAACTCACTCTTCTTGTTGAAATTACTTGTATCATATACTCCAATATTTTTCTTTATATCTTTATAAACATCATCAGTTTTTATATCGAGGATAAAACTATCAGTGTGCATATACAACAATGAAACATTTTCACCATACTCTTTCTTGAAGTCATTATACAAATAATCATACATCAATATCTTTGATAAATCAAGAACTGCTGTTCCAATATAAATTGGTTTATCCATTACAATACTTTCCTTTTTCATATGAATTGCAGAAAAGTTCTATGAAAAAACCTCTTCTCTCTCAAAACTTGGTTTATTTATCAATATCAAAGCTTCTTTCCAAGATGTTGCGAATCTAATGTTTTGCCTGTTTCAAACATTTTTCATAGTCTTTCCAAATACAGCATTATTCATTAATTTATAAAAGTCCCCTTCAAATTTTATTTTTGTATTTGCTCTCATATCTGTATTGAATTGAATATACTTTTTCACCCAAGGACTTTGTTTAAATTTTAAAACTATGAATTTTAGCTATTCTCAATCTTTCTCTCAAAAACTGTTTTAAACCTCTCTGATGCAAAACATATCCCTCTTTATCATAGAATGTTGTTAATAACTTTTCTCTTGATTTGCCTTTAATATTAAAACTTTTATGATAATCACTGAACCATTCTTTCTTTGGGGTTTCTTTCTCACATGCAAAAGGAAGGTCTTTATGCTTATTATGAAGATCACTCGGGTACCTCAAATCAACTTCAAAATAATAACCTTCTTCTTCGTCATTCAATTCCTCTTGAGAAGAAATAACAATATTCATCAAAGCCTTTTCATAATCCTTTTCTTCCACCCACTCTAATTTACCATAAGGCAGAGATTGAGACATTGCCCATCCATACAAATTATTAGCATCAAAATACATCAAATAATTACTATCTTTTTCACTATCATAATTTGGAAGATATTCATTATTTGCTTTTGCATATCTTTTTGAACATACTTGTGATATTCCACCTCTCTTAGACTTCTCAATCATCAAAAGCATATCAACATCACTGATTAAATCTATGTCTTGTTTTGTCATTTTCAACATTGCACTCCAAGCTAAACCAGGAGCTGTGAAATAGTGGGCAGGATCTAATCCATAACAATTTTTATTATGACAGAGTGATCTAAAAGCTTCAAACACATCAGCTAACAATAAATCATCTGTTTTTAGATATCAATCATGATATTCTCCAAGGTTCTTTATCTTAAATATTTTCCATATTTCTTGTGCGTGTTTATATTCCTTATCACTTATCTCTCCTTCATAAAGGTTATTATAGAAACTTTCTTTTGAAGGAAGTCGTGTTTCTTTAAATCTCATGAATGAATCCATATAATCATAATATAAGGATAAATTCCCTTACTTGTAAGAATTTTCTCTTTACTTTGAATTTCATTCCTTGTTTGAATTTCCTCTCTCGAAAGAATTCCTTCTTTAACCAGAATTTCATCTTTATTCAGAATTTCCTCTTTAGTTAGAATTTCATTCATTGTTCGAATTTTCTTTATAATTAGAATTTCATCTTCAGTTAGAATTTCTTCATTAATTTCCTCATTAATTAGAGTTTCCTCTTTACTTTGAATTCTCTCTTTAATCTGAATTTCCTCTTTAGTGAGAATTTCCTCTTTTGGAAAGAATGAATTAAGATTTGGAAAAGAGTCCGTGGAGCTTAGATTTGATGCGAGGTCGGCTAGTGGTGTTCCCATAAACTTGTAAGAATCTAGAAACCTAATATGAGTTAAAGGTTTTGTGAATATCATTTTTGTAAATGAAATATACTTTTGACTTGTGTGTGTTATGGCAGAAATATTCCCTGGTGTTTTTGAAAGTTCATTTATAAATAGATGTGTATCATAGTTGGCGCTGTTGTGAAGAAAGAGTGGAATAAAAGAAAGTAATTTATAATTAAGATTACAACAGGAATGAGCGGGACCTCTATATTTACCAGTAAGATGACAATGATCCCTAACTTTAGACTCCTTAATTTCCCCCTCACAAATATGACAGATATTGTTCTTTCTAAATTCTAATTTTTCTTCTTTGGTTAATTTCATCGGTTCATTTGTTTCTTTCATTAACTTAGTGAGTCTTATACAATCCTTTTCTAATCGTTTTACAAACTCTTGTGAAGCTTTTTTCCACTATAATGTTCAAGTTTGTTATACTTTTCTCCAACAGATGATTTGATATAATAACAGAAACCACAAGGAATATGTTTTTGATATTCATTTGTATATGATTCTTTTGGATTAGGAGAAGCAGTATTTATCTTTTTAAGGATACACTCAAAATCAGCGTATATCACAAATGGGTGCATGATAGATTAATGATAATCTTCAAAAGAAATCTTTTCACCAGGTTTAGGCATTGTAATTACAGCTGATTTATGATTACTACAATATTTTGAATGTTGTTTTAATCGTTCTTTTGTATGAAATGAAATAAGACATCGCTTACAAGGATATATTTTTTTTGCTGTTCTGAATACGTGAGAAGAGATTAATCTTGATAAATTATTGATGTATGTGTAATGTGAATTATTTCCAACACTAAAATATAAAAGATCAATGTGTGTTTCTTCATTTTTATCGTTGTTTGAAATTTTTAATATTTGAACTTTGTTTGTATCCGTTAGTCCATATACATTAATAGAAAGATTATTCTTTTTCTCAAATTTAGGAATATCTGTTAGTGGCATTGGGAATTTAAAATCTTTAATGTCCAAGGTATTCTCATATTTCAGATATTGTTTTACTCTTACTGAATTACATTTTGGTGGATGAAAGTGAGCAACAACAGACCAGAGAAAACATTTTTTATCATTGTTCTTAATATTAACAACTGCCTTCTTTAGTTTTATTTCTTTTGGTAAGTCAACATAAGAAGAAGCTTTAAGAGGGTTTGATTTCAGAATGTGTATATCTAAAAAGATGATTTTTTTTAATATTGAATCCACTTCCTACCACTGTATTATCAACATCCTCCTCTTGTCTTGATAGTTCTTCATAAACCCCACTATTCAAAAAATCTTGAAATGATGTTATAAAATGAAGATCTGTTCTCATATAAGGAGTTTCTTCTTCATCTTGTCTTTTCATATTCATTTTCACTCCCATATAAAACTTTAAAGTTTTCATTTCTTTTAATGTCTTTTTAATAACTTTTTCAACATCAGTTTTCACTATTTCAATTGATTCAGCTATTGATGATGGACCGGGTTCTCCAAATTGAAAAATCCTTCTTTTTATATGCCCTTTAAATGCCCCATCAGTGTTTTCAATATAATAGTCTCCCTTTACTTTAAACTCATTTTTCTTGTGTTTTTGTGATTGAAGATGTCTATTATAACTTCTCTTCAAAACATCCTTTGAACAGATATCACAATGTTTTCTTTCCAACTCAAGAGGAGATATTTTATGAAATAGATTAAATGTGTGTTTGTTGGTTTGGAGGTGTTTTCTATAATGTATATATTCGTGATTACAAACATCGCAGTATGTTGTATTCACCATATTTATATAATAAATCTTTGCTTAAACTAAAATTTTGTGGATGAAAATTTCGTTTATTTTACAGGTGAATCTGTGCTTAAAACCATTTTATCCTCCAACTTTTTCACTTAATAAATACAATGTTTCAAGACACAAAAGACAAGTTTCAATCAATCTCTTCATTTGTGAAAGATACTGAGAAATATGTCAAGGATGTAAAATTGAACAAAGATAAATATAACAACTATTGGATAAAAACAATTATGGTAAATAATATGAGTTCGTCAATTTCCTTCAGTGGAAGGGCTTTTAGTATACCTGTTAGAACATCAATTAAAGTATCTCGAACAAAAGTTTCTCCTCTCCTTCTGGTAATATATTCAAAACTAGAAAAAGCAATGAAACAAGAAAAAGTATCAAAAAACAAAAACCTTATGGATGAAGCTTTAGAAAGAAAAGATAAGACCATCTGTAATATGCAAGGAGAAATTTGTATTTTTTTCAACAACCCTAAAGATGTAAATCCTGATGAAATAAAGGATGTTAATATATCAGGTGAAATGACATTTCGTTCAATAGTAGTTAACGATCATTTTAAAATTACCTTTAACATAAAAAATGTTGTCGTTGAATCTGGTAATGAAAAAGTATATTGATATCGATGGTAATATTATTAAATATGAGTCAATATACAACTGAAAGTATAGATGAATTTCACTTTAAGTAAAGTTTTACTTTATAAATATGCTAGACTTTCCTGATTCTCCATGTGAAAAATTTGAGAATTGTCCTGCATGTGAAAGACGGGGATTAAACACAGAGTCAAAAGCTTATAAACAATGTATATTCTGTGATTATCTTCTAATTAATGACAATAAAAAATATAAAAAGGAAAATAATTTTTAGATTTACACCAAAAATGAATTACTTTACAAGATTGATTGTAGAAATGAATGTAAAGTATGAGGGTGATAACACACCTTTCCTTACAAGGGAAGAAACTGAACGTATAAGAGAAATGTTCAAAGGATTGTTGTTATATATTATTCATGGATGTAATTTTCAGGGAAATATCAACACAAGATATTGTATAAATAAAATAATGGATTATCTTGAAATTAAACCTGAACTTAGGATAAAATATAGAGTTTCTAAAAAAAGCCAAGAATAAATTAAATAACCTGTTTTCCAAATATATAAATGAATGATTTTTTACCCTTTTCGGAAAATAAGATAAAATTTAACAACCATAAAAATCTCCCAAATTCATTAAGATGCCTCATAGTTGGTTCAAGTGGATGTGGAAAAACCTGCTTACTTTTAAAGATGCTCCTCACTCCCAACTTTTTAGATCATGATAATTTAATAATTTTCACAAAGTCGAGTTTTCAACCAGAGTATCAACTACTCTCACAAGGTTTTAATGCTGGTCTTCAAAAAGAAGATATAATCAATTTATTTAAACGTCAAAAAACCTAAATGATTATCACATTGAAGATATAATTCAACTATTTTGTGATACACAGAGATGTAAAAAGAAATCAAATCCTATAACTTGTATTCTTCGTGATAATACGGATGATATACCGTCTCCCCAAGATTTGGATAAATAAAAAAAGAACCTCGTTATCTTTGATGATTGTGTTAATGAGAGAAACCAAACGTTAATTGACAGCTACTACACAAGAGGGAGACATTTTTCTTGTAATTGTATTTATCTTAGTCAATCGTACTTTCAACTTCCTCGTCGTTCCATCAGAAACAATGCTAATACTTTTATTTTATTCAAGTTAAATTCAATAGATATCAATAATTTTTGGAGAGATAATTGTTCTACATTATGTAGTAAAAAGGAATTTGGGGATTACATGAAAAACACGACTGAAAAATATAAATATATTGTTGTGAAACAAGATGAGATATTAAGGGATATATTTTTTGTTTTATAAACAATTAGATGTATAAATGACAACTATTATTGTAAATCTTGTGGGTAAATCTGCTTCTGGAAAAAACTTTCATAAATCAAGGTTCTTGTGTAGTACAAATGAGAATATTGTAAATTTACTTTAAAAACACCCCGTGATACGCATTGTATCAACAACAACTAGAGCAATAAGACCTGGAGAAGTAAAAGGTGAAGATTATCATTATATTTCAGTGGAGGAACATATGCGATTGAGGAATGAAGGTCAAATATTTGAGGAGGTTTCTCTTGGTACAACAAAATATTCACATTGTAAGAGTGAGTTAAGGAAACTAAAATCTGGTGGTCTTGGGATATTAGAAACTAATCCAGAAGGAACGAGACAAATTATTAAACATCTGAGCGGAGTGAAGATTTTATCATTCGGTTTTGATGTTGATGAAGAAACTCAACGCAAACGTATGAAAAGCAGAGATGCAAGTATTAGTGAAGAAGAAATTACAACTCGCATTAATGTTAATAAAGAATTTGATGAAATATTTAAAGAACAGGATTTATTTGAACACATCTACTTGAATGATGAAGAAAAGGAAAATTTCCCTGTTGATCTTTACAATTTATTAAATGATATTTTACAATAAATAAATGGATGCAAAAGAAAGAGCAAGAGGATTTAAGGAACATCAAGAGTTGTTTTCAAAAGTTGTAAAACAACAATGACCGTTTTACAGCCATTTTTCCCTGCTGTGCAGAGGTTTGGCTTTTTCTTGAGGCAATGTTTTATGGCCGGGTGCCCTTCCTGATGCCAATCCTGGTCGCCTCTTACGACACACAGGGATATGGTACACCTATTCTAACTGGGGCATACACCGGGACCAGTACACTGGCACTCATTTCGCCGACCTCGGAAGGATGACAGGCTGAGTCAACCCCCTGGTGTTAATTCAGCAGCCAACGGGGCTTGAACTCAGGACCCTTGGATCCCAAGCCGCCACCCTAACCACTAAGCCAACACCAGGCTAAAAGTTGTAAAACAACAGGAAGACATAAAGAAGAAACGCAGACAGAAACTAACGGGCGAAGAAGCATTTGAAAGAAAACAAGAGAAATTTTTTAAACCACTTTTAAAAACTTCCCAAGAAAAAATGAAAGATGTTTCCACAGTTCCCACAGTAGAATATACTCCTAAAAAACTTCAAATGTTAAAAGATTTTGATCAAATGACGGAGGAAGAATAAGAGCATTTAGGAGAATTAAAGGTATATGATGATGAAGGTTTATTTCAACAACTGGAAGAGATTAATCGACCCCCTGATTATATTGTGAATGCTCTTCAAAACAATGAATATTCAGCGGATTCAAAAACCAAAGCAGGACTCATTCCAACAGAACAACCAGCAATATTTCATCTTCTTCAAGAAAAGGTATTGATATTTAATGATGAATTAAGGTTCTTGGGTTCTGCTCAACCCCTGTTAAACTAACTCCGAGATTAATGTTTCTTCTCACAAAGATGGAAGACAAGGTTCAACTGTGAGGGATGAATCAAAGTATATTGATAAACCATTGGATATGGAAAATAATGATGATAGAGTATATATTCATCTGCTGAACACTCTAAATTATAGGGTTATTCTTTCTGGTATAAGTAGGAAGAATGAGTAGGAGAAACACATTATTCAGGCTTTAAGTATACTTGGTTCAGGTGTTAGTTTTCTTCCAAATGACCCATCGCAATTAGTTAATAGACTGTTATTGTTGTTAGGCAGTAAGAAGGCTGGAAATAATTGTTTTAATGAAGCATCAGCCATTTTAGACCAGTTGATGAACATGAAAATAATTAATAAATATCAATATAAAGACATTTTATCTCATATTAAATAAGATGAGAAGCACAATCCTCAGTTTCAATTTCACAACAAGCGACCACACATCTTCATTCCCATACCCACTACAACTTGACACAACAAAAGAATATGAGGCATCTTTATTGTCCATGGAAACTTATAATACCTTATTTAATATAACCGAGAAAAATGACAAGTTTAGTTATAATCCGGGAAGTGGATACAAAACGATAACAGTCTCACCTGGAGCATATCAGATTTCTCAAATATCTTCCGAAATTGCTCGTCTTATGAAAAAACAGGGTGATGAACCAAAAATATTGTTATAGACATTCAAAAACATACTTCAAAATCAACGATTAAAGATAAAAATAACTACAAGGTTGATTTCACAATTGATAATTCATTGAGAGAGTTATTGGGTTTCTCCTCAAAAAAGATTGAAACTAATGGGACGTTTTACAGTGATAATGTCATTCAAATATCCTCAGGAATAAATTCGGTGTTAATTCACTGTGATTTGATTGATGGTGCTTATAATGATGGAAAAAAAACAAATACAATATTTTCATTCAGCGCATACTCAACCCCAATTGGTTACAAATTCAATATGGAACCAAAAATTTGGTTTATCTCCCTGTGTCAGGAAAAACCATACACAGAGTAAATTTTAGGATAACCGACCAAGATAATCGTATGATTTCTTTTAATGGAGAAGTTATATCCATCAGAATTCACCGACGTGAAGTTTTCCAATAAATAAATACGATGGTTATTGTGAGGAAACACGAGTTGGGAAAATATAAAATAATTACAGGGGATGGAATGTTCCTTTCCCCATTCTACAAGGGTGAAGGTATGTATCTTGGTAGAGGATACTATAAACCTAAGAGACAAAGGGGTGTTGGACATCAATTTAGAGGAGATGGGATAATTGATACTCTCATGGGTATTGGTTCAACTATTTTAAAACATAAAGATCTAATTGGTTCAACTGCTTCTGCTGTGGGAAATGTAGCAGGTGCTGTAAAGAGCATAAAAGATGCCCAGAAGGAATGTCATAAATTACAAGCAATAAAAGAAATTAAGAAAGGAAAAACTCAGTTGTCCCCCCAAGAACGACAGAAAATAATTCGAATACTTGGATCAGGGTTTCAAAAGTTTTAACATCTTTTTTTCCTAAATAAATACAAGTATGGAAGCAATTGATAGTATCTATGATTTGGATGATACTATTATTATCTCAAACTCCACTAAAAAAGAAGATTACTTCAAGGTAAATGCAATAACTGGAACAGACTGGAATACGAATGGTACAAAAAGTTTTGAAATAAATAATCAACGAACCTATTTGAATCTCTCCGAAAGTTTCTTGTTGTGTAAATTTAAATTCACTAAAGCTGGGAATAACACAAACGCTACACTTGTAAATGATTTCTGCTGGAAAATGTTTGATCGTGTGCGTTTGTATATTGGAACACAAGAAGTTGAAGCCGTTGATTATGTTTCTGCTGTATCTGAAATGATGAAATGTACACTCTATACATTCAGTGATATAATGCTAAAGGGGTCTGTCGAAGGTTTTATTCCTGATATGTCAACGGGAACAAACACAGACCCTGGATATACTCAAAGGAAAGGAATGTATAATGATGATACAAAAGCAGAAAATAGTTTTACTGTGGCAGTTCCTCTTAAAGGTATATTTGGATTTTGTGATCATGATAAAGTTCTGTATGGTCTTAAAATTAGATTTCAACTACAAAGGAATGATAATGAAAATAGATTGCTTTTTGGTGTTGGTCATGCTTTTGGTGAACAGAATAAATTTGTAATTGAGGAGATGAGTTGGTATATCAGTGAATATACTCCTAATCTTAAAACAGAAGAGATGTTGAATCGAAGACTTAACTCAAAGAAACCACTCAGTGTATCATACCTCAAAAGAAGATGTCAACACGTTAAACTCAACCAAACTACTTACACGTGGAATTTGGGTGTTCTGGAAGGAAAGCCACGATATCTGTTGATCATTTTTAAAAAGCCAGATGGTGATACTGCGACTGATGAGATTAATGCATTGAGTGATAATGCTAAGGTGAAACAACTTCGCGTTTCTCTAGATGGAACATTTTATCCACGAGATAGATTGGAAATTAATTGGGAAAAAAATGATTTTGCTGAAGCATACAAGTCTTACCAAAAGGTGTGTGAAAGTAATGGAAATAAAGAACCTATTTTGGATATGACAGCATTTAAAAGTTTGCATACAATCTATGCGTTTGACCTGAGCGCTCAAAAGGAAACTATAAAGTCTAATCGAGTGGATACTTCCCTACACATTGAAAGAGGAGAGAGTGAAGAAGTTGATACATATTGTTTGCTTTTGGAAGAAACAGAATTACAGATTAATACAGATAATGGTGTGATGATTCGGCTCACATAATTTTTTTGTTAAATAAATGAGTGGCAAAGTACCAACTGGGGTATATGTTAATCAAATCAATCTTCATAAACTATCATCTTGTGTTCAAAATCAAAAGCCTTGTACGATTAACGTTAATACAATTGAGAGAAAAGGAGCAGTAAGAATTGATGTTTTTCTCACAAGAGAACAGGTTAAAATCTTGAATGACACTGGCTCACTTAAAATTAAAATGACAAAACCAATGTTGAAAAAATATTCAATAAGAGAGACGAGTGGAGGATTTCTCCCATTTCTAATTCCTTTATTTGCTGGTTTAAGTGCGGTTGGAGCATTGACGGGTGGTATTTCAACAGCGGTAAAAACTGCCAACGAAAGGAAGGCTCAACTCCAGGCTCAAAAAGAATTGGAAAGACAAAACAAAGAGTTGGAGAAACAAATTAGTGGAAGTGGTGTAATTGTAGATTTTGCTGAAAAACTTGAAGGTCTGCCTGATAAAGCGAGATTGTTAGTTGGAGATATGCTTTCTTCTATAGCACAAGCAGGTGTAAAATTAACGAAAAGAGGTAATGGATTCTATCTTTCTAATAAATGAATGAGCATTGATGAGTGGTTTAAAGAATTTGGAAAGAATACAACATCAGATTTACAACTTGTCAAATATTGCAAGAAATTAAAAATTTATAATGTGGTTATTTGTATGAGAGATGATTTAACAAATGTGCCGAAACATACAAAGAATATTATTATGAACTTATAAGATAATAATGGGAACGGTTCTCATTGGGTTTGTATTTCTAATAGTCAAGACAAATATTATTTTGATAGTTTTGGTCTTCCACCACCTGTTGAAGTCATAAAATTCTTACAGAATGGTGTTTATCAAACATTTCAAGTCCAAGAATTAAATTCCAAGTGTTGTGGTCAATTATGTCTATATGTGTTATTTCAACTCAACAAAAATAAAATTTTTATGATATTATTTTTAATCTAATATAAATGACTTATGTTGGTAAAGATGGTTCTATCTTTGGTGTATCCCAAGAATTGGGTATTGATTTATCAAAGTATTACACAAAGGCACAGGCTGAACGACATAAATATAATATAACCAAAAATATTAACATGAAAAATGCTTATAAATTAAAAAATTATCCAAGCCCGACTGACGCGAATGACTTGGTGAGATTAAGCGATTTATCACAATATATATCTTTAAATAAAATGGCCGTGTATTCCAAAGATACAGAAGTGTTGATTTTTATCTCCAGGTCATACAGAATTCACAGTTCGAATTAAAATAAATTTTTATAAAGAAGGGCGTATCGTTTGCATGAGAATAGAACAATGGGGGTATGATATGAATGATTTAGGGTGTAATTGGTCATTTAAAATTGACCTCGAAGACCTGGAACAATTAAATCAGTCTCGTAAGGAAGAATATTATCCACTTGGTATCGAGAATGAGTTTTGTGGGGCCACGATTAGTAAACAACAAATAAAATAATTTAATAAGGGTAAATATAATAATGGTTTTGCCCTTGTTTATACCATGAAAACAGAAAAAACAGGATTATACATAATAAGTAAGGAAATACAAAATGATTTAACTATGGGAAGATGGGGAGGTGTTCCGTGCCATAATATTATTCTAACATATATTTCTAATACATAAATGATAGAAAGAAGGCTTCAAGAAAATTATCATTTCTGTGTCCAAGCATACCTTCAAGAAAAGGGTATTCGGTATTTTAATAAATATGTTCTACAACACAAGAATGAGGTATTTTCAATAAAAGATTGGCATTATGCTAATGTTGATAAACCGACAACTTTAGATTTAATGAAAATGTTAAATAATGAAAAAATTATAAAGTTAAGAAAAGGTTCGGCTCTTTTAGAAATTCAAAAGAAATTTTATTGGTTTCCTGTTGTAAAAAAGTTATTTTGGATACAGGAATAACAAGAAATCCTGATGAATATATGTATGATATTCTATGGGGTGTAAGCGATTCAAGGATAATAAGGGATGAGGAAGGAGTTGAAGAAGAGAGGGAAGAGGAGGAAAAGGAGAAGAGAGAGAAGGAGGAGAGGGAGAAGAAAGAGAAGGAGGAAAAGGAGAAGAGAGAGAAGGAGGAGAGGGAGAAGAAAGAGAAGGAGAGGGAGGAGAGAGAGAAGGAGAGGGAGAAGGAGAGGGAGGAAAGAGCGAGACTAAATAAATATGAAAATATGAAAACCGATGAGATTACAAAAGATTTGGGGTATTACAGAAAATAACTCAACCCACCGAGGAGGAAAACAATGAATTGACAAGTGTATTTGCAATACTTTCGACAAGACTATTGACATCGACAAGCTATTCATTTTAATTCATGTTTTTCATTTTTTTTCTTTAATAAATGGAGGAGAGAGTGAAGGCATTTCTAAGGATTCTTTAGTTTTAAAAATTAAGATTCAAATGTGCATGTTGGAAACTAAAAAGGTTTTTGCACTCTGTAGGAATTTTTCTCATAAATAAATGAGTTATTGTCTCAAATGTAAAAAGAAAACTAATACTAAAAATATTTCATATATTAAAAGTAAAAATAACAGGGTTATACAAAAAGGTATATGTTCGGTGTGTGGTTCAAAAAAAAATCAATTTATCTCCAAACACAAACGAAGAGGAGATATACAAAAGTTTTTATCAGGAAGTAAATTTACAACTACTGGAATACCAGGGGAATTACATCTTCCAGGGTATTCTTTTTGTGGTCCACGCACAAACTTGGATAAAAGATTAGATGAGGCAGACAATCCTAAATCCTGGAGTAAACCCATCAATAGAGTTGATGAAGTGTGCATGAGACACGATATTGATTATGGGAATACCACAATGTTGGAAGAAAAGCATGAAGCCGATAGAGAAATGTTGTATAATTTGTCTCTGATACAAAATCCAACCTTGAGAGAAAAAGTTGATCGGTTCATTGTGAAGAAGATGATCAGTGCTAAATTGAAACTTGGACTTGGAAATTCAAAAACTTATAGGCTCTAATGATGTCATTAAGACTGAAGAGAAATTAGCTGATGAATTACATAAACCAATATTCACAAAGTTTCAGAGAAGGAAAGTTTATTCCAAGGAAGTAGATTATATCTGGTCTGCTGATTTGATTGAACTCAATAATGATAAGGGGTACAAGTATGCTTTAACCGTTATTGATTTGAGGAGTAGATACGCATGGGTTGTGAATACATGTTACATTTACATTTGTGAATACATGTTTCACAATGCACTTCTCTTCTGCTATTTTAACAGACTGCTCTCATTTCGACCTCTCCTTCATTCCTTGCCTAAAAAATCCAACTATTACAGCGCTTCTTCTCTCCATGCTCTGAATTCGCCTTCATTGCATCCATCAAGAATTGTGTTAAATCGCATCTCTGACCTAAAACTTTTAAAAACCACAGTTTGCCATGGATGCTCGCTTTCCATCAACCATTCTTTTTTTCCAACTTCAGTGCCAACTCACCCCCCTCACCCCTCAGGTCAGGTATGGGAGCATGTGCCAGAACAGCGCGTCGCTGCGTCCACTTTCCGCCGGTACTCCAGGGGCCTCCGTCTGGCCATCCCCCAGGCAGATGCCAGGCCCATCCCCATCTCCTTGAGATGATGGTCAACCTGCTGCAACCATGAGGCACGTGGTCGGCCCACTGGCCTCCTCCACTCATGAGACTCCCTCGCTGAGAGAATCTGGTGAGCAGGATCAGCGTCAGGAAAACGAGCCACATGTCCATACAGCCGCAGCTGACGCTCACAGACTATGCAGGTAACAAATCTCATCCGAGTCTCTCTCAGCAACCGCTCGTTGGACACAAAATCCGACCAGCGATAGCCAAGGATTCTCCGAAGAGACCTGGTACCAAAGGAATTAAGTCTCCGTCTCAGATCCTTGGTCAAAGTCCAAGTCTCGCACCCATAGAGCAAGACTGGAAGTACCAAGGACCTGAAGACTCGGACTTTCGTCCTCCCGCACAGGTACCGGCAGCGCCACACCCCATGATCCAGTGAATCCATGACTCCCCAGGCCCGACCCAGACGTCTATTGACCTCCGGCTCACAACCTGCGGAGACATGAATATCACTGCCAAGGTAAGTGAATCTATCCACGACCTCAACATCCTCACCACAAACAGACACAGACAGGACAGCAGCATCCAAGATGTCACCGAAAGCCTGGATCTTTGTTTTGACCCAAGAAATCCGTAATCCCAACGGCTCCGACTCCTCATTCAGCACCTCGAGGGCCCCCAAGAGGATGTCTAAAGTCTCCGCAAAGATGACTGCATCATCTGCAAAATCAAGGTCCGAGATCTTGACATTGCCAAACGATGCACCGCAACTTGATCTCTCCGACATCCTCCCAAAAATCCAGTCCATACAAGTGCTGAAAAGTGTGGGGGCAAGTACACATCCCTGACGAACTCCAGTAACAACTGGAAATAAGTCAGAGGCGGTACCACCACACTTCACAGCACTCTCAGTACCAGAGTAGAGTTCAGACATCAGATCAATCAGTTTCGGTGGCACCCCACGAAGACCAAGAATCCTCCAGAGGACATCCCGATTCACTGAATCGAACGCTTTACAGAGATCAACATAGGCTGCAAGCAGCCCCTGCCGAAACTCTCGTCTGCGTTCAGTGAGGACACGAAGAGCAAGGATACGGTCAATCGTTGACCTCTTTGGTGTAAAGCCTGACTGCTCTGGACGCTGGTGCTCAAGCAGATGGTGGCGAACCCTATCAAGAATTATCCGAGCAAAGACCTTGCCCGGCACTGAGAGCAGCGTCACCCCTCGGTAGTTGTTGCAGTCTTGGCGATCACCCTTCCCTTTCCAGAGAGGGACAACAAGGCCCCTCTTCCAGTCAGTTGGGATGATGCCTGTGTTCCAGGCAGAGAACAAAACTGCATGCAACGACGCGAGTGCAGCATTTCCACCAGCCTTGAGAAGTTCAGCATGGATGCCACAGATCCCTGGAGCTTTGCCCCGTTTCAACTGGTTCACCGCAGCCCGTGTTTCCACAAGCGATGGTGGACCACAGTTGATTCGAGGGTCAGCAACAGGGATTGTAACACCCTTGACGTCCAACTCGACAGCTGGGGGATCAGCCTGGTACAACCGCTCAAAGTAACCGGCCCAGCGGGCCTTCACTTCAGACTCCTCTGTCAAGAGCCTACCACTCTCTGCTCGAACTGCAGTGCTCCGAGGGATGGGCTTGGATGAACGTAATGCGCGAATTCCCTGTAAGCGGGACGAGAATCACCTGTCCACAGGTGATGCTCTACCCCCTCACAGATTCCTCGCATATAGGCCTCCTTGTCCACCCTCAGTGCACGTACAGTTTTACGCCTCAGCTCCCTGAACAGCTCAGCTCTGCCATTCAGCCTGGCCCTGCGACTCTGGTCAATGGTATCCAGTGTCCCTTGAGAGACAAAATTCTTCTTTGCCCTGCGGTGAACTCCAAGGCATCCACCGGCAACATCAAGGACGGTGGTCTTGAAGGTGCTCCACAACTCTTCAGGACCCCCAAAGCACCCAGACCCCCCAAGTGTCCACTCAGCCTGTTCGCAAACTCCTCAGCTACTCTCTCATCCCTGAGCTTGGCAACATCCAGCCTAGGCTGGGATGGTACCATTCTCCAGGATTTAAGGTGCAGCTTTAGAGTTGCTACAACAAGCCTGTGGTCAGTATTGAGGAACTGAGCACTCCGGTAGACCCTGCAGTTCTGGATCATCCTCCAACGACCGTCAATGAGGACATGGTCAATCTCCTTTGCCACACCGCCAGCGTTGGAATACCAAGTCCAGCGATGATCTTGCGGGCGCTGAAACCATGAACCAGCCACCCTAAGTCCATGACTTCTTGCAAAGTCAAGGAACTTAGTGCTATTCTGGTTCATAGTTCCTGACCCATGGGGACCAACACACCTCATAACCATCCCTATCAGTTCCAGTCGATGCATTGAAATCCCCCAAGACTAGAAGTGTATCTCGTCTGGGGCACTGATCAACCACAGACTCGAGTGTGGCGTAGAATGCATCCTTCACGGTAAGATCACTCGCCTCAGTCGGAGCATAAATAGAGACCAGGGAAATGACACCTAAGGAGTGACGAATCCTTAATCTCATAATACGCTCGTTGACCGGTGTTACCTCAATTATCATTGGGGTCAGCTTATTGGACACAGCTACAGCAACTCCTTGGGTATGGTAACCATCAGAGCGACCAGACCAATAGTAGGTGTAACCACCCACCATTATCTCGCCGCAATCCGGTCTCCGAACCTCAGAGAGAGCTGCAATCCCGATGTCCAAACGCTTGAGCTCAGATGATAACAGAGACAGGTGATCATCCTCTCTTAGGGATAGGACATTCCAGGCACCCACCCGAAGGGACCGCCTCAGGTTAACCCAAGGAGACCGCCGTCTGGTGGACGACACCTCAGCACCACTCCGACACACTCTCCCGCAATCTGACCCAGGGATGTTACCCCGTGGTTTCCCTCCTATCAAAGATTGGGGGTCCCGAAGGCTTTGCCCCAATCCCATCATCCGGTGAGCTGCCCTGCGAAGGGAAGCTGCACAGGAGGTACTCCCACGGAGTGGGTTTTCAGATTTTTTTGCGTTTTTGCGTTTTGCGGAATGAAGCGTTTTACGGTGGCTGGAGTGCAAATCCTGCCACCAACCTCCTAATAAGAAGTAACCCAACTGCAGGAGGACGTCCGCAGACACAGTTGGGCACTAGATATGGATGGCCGTTGGCTCACAAGGAGCTCCTCCGCCCTTTGACAGGTTTTGTTTTTAATCCTGCTGGGTGTCCATATCCAAACACCCTCCTCACCAGAAAACCTGGTGGGGGAGACGGTTTAGTCGCCGACAACCCGACCATGGAACAGGTTAGTACAGGTTTACATGGTACCTGTAGCAGGTCACAGATCGAACCTGACCTGACTCACCCCTCACTCTCACTCTCAAAGCAACCATCCCACTCTTCTCCCTCCAAGCCTCCCTCTCACCTCTTTCAAAAATTCCCCCCTCACCTTTCTCCCACCTTTCATCCCCCTCACTCTTCCTTCTCTAAGTTGCCCCCCCTCTCATCCACCAACCTGCCTCCCTCCACTGCCCTCTCACGTCCATCTCTTCACTCCACCTCCTCAAATCCTCAACTGCCATCTTCCTTGTCTCTTGTCCCCCCTCTCTCCCAGCACCACAGAGCCTTTTCTCCTCCTCATTCGGCCCCCTCCCCTCGCTATTCTGCAATACCCCACACTCCTTCAGCAACCCTCCTTACCTCCTCCCTCGTCCCTCGTCCTACCCTCCCCCGCCCCCTCCACCTCCTGCACCCAAAGCCTCCTCCCCTACCTCTTCATTAAAAGTGTGGACCTCAAATATCCGGGGCCTTCGCTCAAACCTTTCAGATCTTTCCATGCAGGTTGCCACTGACAAACCAGACATTATCTGCCTAACAGAAACTTTCCTCTCCCAAGACGTGTCTGACTCCCAAGTATCTCTCCCTGGTTACTCCCTCTTACGGTATGACAGACCTGAGCCTCGTCCTGGTGGAGGTGTTGCTCTCTTCATCAAAGACTCTATTCCTCACTCTCCCTGCACTGCTCTCACTCCCCCACACCCCCAGGAATACCTCTGGCTTCGGCTTCCCCTCCACTCCCACCTCATGTTTATATGTGTACTGTACCGTCCACCGAACAGTGATGACTCCATCTACACCTCACTCTCCGAAAACATGGACCATCTTCTATCTTCTCATCCAAACTCTCTCTTCCTCTTATGTGGCGACTTCAATTGTCATCACGCCAGTTGGCTAGGTGTGGGTACCTCTCTCACCTGCCATGGGACATCAGCAAAAGCTTTCTGTGACTCATTGGGACTGACTCAATCGGTCAACTTCCCGACCCGGATCTCAACCAATGGTACTCCATCTCTTCTGGATCTGATTTTGACAAATTTCCCTGACAATATCTGCTGCTCTTCCTTCGCTCCAATTGGTTCTTCTGACCACGTCCTTGTTAAAGTGGACATCTCTCTGGCTGTCATCAGAGAACCACCTCACCGCCGTCGAGTCTGGCATTTCACTCAAGCCGACTGGCAGGGTCTCCGAGCAGCCATCAAACTTACAGACTGGTCTCCTATCACTACTTTCTCAAACATCAACTCATCCTGGGAATTCTTTCAAAGAAACTTGCTCTCCCTCATGCACAGATTTATCCCCTCTCGTGTTCAGTTGTCTTACCCTTCCTCCCGCCCTTGGTTTACTGAAGCTTGTGGCGAGGCAGTTGTCCTGAAACAACTTGCCTTTGCCTCATGGAAAGCAAACCCAACTGAGGGCAATCTCAGTTCTTTCCACAAAGCTCGGAACAAGTGTGTATCTACCCTCAGGAGAGCCAGAAAACAACATCTTTCTCATCTCAAGTCTGAACTCTCAAACCTCTCTCCCTCCTCAAAATCCTGGTGGCGTTTAATCAAATCTGTTTCTGGTGTATGTTCCCCTCCATCCCCTCCCTTACCTCAAATGGCCGCACTGCTGATTCCACACGTGATAAAGCTGAATGTCTAAACTCGGTGTTTGCAGCTAAATCTTGTGTCCCAAACCCATCACTATCTCTACCCACTTTACCCAGTCGCACCCAACTGTCCCTGGACTCTGTATCCTTTTCTCCTGACAAGGTGGAGAGCTTGCTTTCAAACCTCGAGTCAGATTCTGCAACCGGTCCAGACGGCATCAGCCCACGTGTCCTCAAAGCCTGCTCTTCTGCTCTTGCTCACCCTCTCTCTGTTCTATTCACCCTCTCATTTTCCCAAGGTCATCTGCCATCTGCTTGGAAATCTGCTAACATCACTGCCCTGCATAAAAAAGGTGCAAAAACAGATCCCTGTAACTACAGACCAATCAGCCTTCTCCCAATCATCAGCAAGGTTATGGAATCCATCATTGCTTCAGACATGAAATCCTTCCTCTTCTCCAATGGCTTGATTTCCAATCATCAATTTGGTTTCAGACCAGGTCACTCTACCCTGGATATGCTGCTACTGCTCTCCCATCAATGGATGGAGGTCCTCAATGCCAGACAGGAAATCCGAGCCGTATCCCTGGACATATCACGTGCTTTTGACACAGTCTGGCACCCTGCCCTACTCACCAAACTCTCTTCCCATGGTATTCAAGGCCATCTCCACTCATGGCTCGCAGACTTCCTCTCCTGTCGCAGTCAACGTGTGGCCCTAAATGGAGTTCTTTCATCCCCTCTTCCTGTGCAGGCTGGAGTTCCTCAAGGTAGCGTTCTGGGCCCTGTTCTTTTTCTGGTTTTCATCAATGATCTCTCGGACTCTCTGGAAAATCCTCTATTTCTCTTTGCCGATGACTCCACCCTCTGCCGTACCATCTGTCATCCCTCAGACCGGCAAGCAGCAGCTTCTTCGCTCACTGCAGATCTGGATAAAATCACAAACTGGTCCAACACGTGGAACATGTCTTTCAATCCACACAAATCTCACACTCTCACTATGTCTCTTCGAAAGGACCGTTTACAAAACCCCCCCCATCCACTTTCTCAACAATCCTCTGGAAGAAGTCTTTTCTTTCAAGCTTCTGGGTCTCACTATCTGCCATGACCTTTCCTGGGAAAGTCACATTTCCAACCTCGCCTCAAAAGCCAGTCGCCGACTGGGAATCCTCCGTCGTGCAAAGTCCTTCCTCGGCCCTCTTGAGCTCCTAACTACTTACAAAGCTTTTGTCCGTAGCCTGATGGAGTACTGCTCTCCCCTCTGGGCTGGTGCTCCTGCCTCCCACCTTTCTCGACTTCACGCTGTCGAAACCAGGGCTTTTAAGATCATTGGCATCTCCCGCAATGAAGCTGAGTCTTTGGGCCTCTCACTCAATCACCGCAGGTTGGTCGGTGGTCTTTCTGTCTTCTACCGACTCCTCTCCAGCCTTGCCCCCTGCTCTCTCTGCGATTTGTCCCCACCACATTTCCACAGGGCGCTCAAGGTCCGCCAACAACCCCCTTCTGGTAAAACTACCAAAATCACGAATCACTGCTCATCTTCACTCTTTCATTCCTCTTTTTTCCCGCCTTTGGAATAAACTTCCTCACTCTATTCTTTCCCATTCTTCCCTCCAGGCTTTCAAAACAGCTGTTCACCACCACCTCTTATCCAAATCCAAATCCTCGATTTCTCCCCCATCCAAATCCTCCCCCCATCCAAATCCTCGATCTTTTCTACCCCGATAATCCACCCAAGCCCACTTCCTTCAATTCTCCTGCTTTCCTTCCTGAAAGTCCCTGTAATGTCCATCTTCTCCTCGCCATGTTCCCGTCCCATCCCCATCCCTCTCCCTTCCACAGTTCACCTGTGTCTGTTCCCCAATGTTTTGTCCCTTCCACTCCCACCCCTCTTGTCTCATGCCTCCTTGCTGTGAGTTGTGTGTTAGCTCTCATACGAGCCTCGACCAAGGTATACAAAAAAAAAAAAAAAAAAAAAAGAGGGGGAGAGAAGGGGGAGAGAAGGGGGAGAGAGGGGAGAGGAGAGGGGAGAGACAGAGGGGGCGAGAGAGGGGAGGGAGAGAGGGGGAGAGGGGAGGGAGAGAGGGGGAGAGGTGGGGGTGACATAGAGGGGCGTCACAATTTGGGAGGGGGGTGAGGTGAGAGTGGGGGAGAGAGAGTGGGGCGAGAGAGGAGGGGGAGAGAGGAGGGGCGAGACTTGGGGGAAGAGAAGGGGGAGAGAATGGGGTCGAGAGAATGGGGGCGAGAGAGGGGGGGGCGAGAGAGAGGGTGTCACAAGAGAGGGGGCGTCATCATTTCAATCCAGTCGTCTTTTATGAGAGCGAAAGAACGAAGTTGCACCTTCGGGCCCGCACTCGTGTGTATATGTATATATATATATATATATATATATATATATATATATATATATATATATATATATATATATATATATTTACTGTATATGGTACAAGGGAGGGGTGGGAACGAGGAAGGGGAGGGAATCGAAAGCAAAGGTCCCAGCATTTCCACATCCCTCCATCCACCCCACCCCTCCTTCAACATTCCCTTCACCTCCACCATTTTCCTCCCTGCAGATTCCCTTCACCTCCACCATTTTCCTCCCTCCAGATTCCCTTCACCTCCACCATTTTCCTCCCTCCACATTATCTTCACCTCAACCATTTTTCTCCCTCAAGGTTCCCTTCACCTCCACCATTTTCCTCCCTCCAGATTCCCTTCACCTCCACCATTTTCCTCCCTCCAGATTTCCTTCACCTCCACCATTTTCCTCCCTCCAGATTCCCTTCACCTCCACCATTTTCCTCCCTCCAGATTCCCTTCACCTCCACCATTTTCCTCCCTCCAGATTCCCTCCACCTCCACCATTTTCCTCTCTCCAGATTCCCTTCACCTCCACCATTTTCCCCCTTCCTCTCATGAAGGTTGATGACGTTGCCTGGGATCGAACGTGCAGGACCTCGATTGGAATACCACAATTAAACACATATTTAGTGACAAACATTTTATTTATCAAGCTGAAAAATATAAAACATAAATGTCAAACAAAATTGAACATTTGATTGTTATGTTTTTGGATCCACAGTGCTGAATGGTTTCACCATCAAGGGCCAGTAAATTGTTTGGTGTTCCAACTCCAATACAGCCCACATATCGTGGACCACGTGAAAATGATTTTCAAAATCTGTTTTGTTGTCAGACAGAACACACTCTCTGAACAACGACATGGGAAGACGGATCAAAATCTATTGTTGTTAAATTTTCTCAGGGTGTGTATTTCGATAAGTTGGCTGAGGTGGTAACCTTTTTTTTTCTTCTAACTCTTCTTTCACCTTTTCGAGTTAAGTAGTTAGATAAGCAGTCCTATTACCTTTTTTAAGTGATGTATAGGTTTTGTTTTTACTATTTTCGGTTTTTGACTGAGTGATTGCAGAACTGCTTCTTCATCTGTCTCAGCAATCGCCTTATTCAGGTGACGTCAGCAGTCACGTGACTGTGGCAGCTCCGCCATATTGAATGGGAAGAAAGTATTGCCGCGTCCATAACAACTGACAGTCTCCATTTCAACGACAGTTATTTCCAAGCAAGCGGTTTTTTTTTCTGCAAATGGGTAAGAGTTGTTGTGCCCCGGGATGTACCCAGCGATATACTGAAGGCTCTGGATGCAGTTTTACCGCTTTCCCACCGAAGTAGGCCGACGAAATCTTTGGATATCGGTTCGAAGAGAAAAATGGCAACCTGGCGAACATGACTGGTTGTGTGGCCTTCATTTTGTCTCCGGTATGTAACTAATTTCTGATACGTTATTTCAGCAGTTGGTATTAAATATCTGGTGGTTACAAAACATTGTCTGATTTGTATCATTAAAATGCATTCTATCCCTTGTTTTATTGACACAATGAGATAGGATCGATCACCTTTCTCACAGCTCTCGAACGCGCTCAGTGCTGAGTTGTTTCCTCGAAACTTGTCTTATTGCAATTACATCGTAGATTAAATTAAATAGTTTTTTTAAAATAGCATTTCAGAAATTTGAAAAAAAAAATCAGTGTCACATTTTCACTGCCGAAAGTCACATTGATATGTATAATGCACTATAATAAAAAACAAGCACTTGGAAATATCCACAGCAGCATGGCCTTATACCTCTGTGTGTCATGGAAAATATATAAAGTATCTGTAAGCAAACTGACGAACGAAGATTTTCTACAAACTTAGCATTTAGACAAGAGCTTCACTTGAAATTAACTTGTGGCAGCAGTCAGGTTAAAAAAGTGACTCTGGTTGCTGAACAAAACAAGCAACAACGATCATACAATAATGGTGAAATGAAAGAAAACAGGCTTATATTACCTTTGCCATCACGACAAAACAGTTATTGTCAGCTTTCGTCGAGATTATGTCACGAACAAACCCAGCGACATAATATGAGTAAACGTCCATACTCTTGAAGGCTTTCAGGCTGGCTTGAGTGTCAGGACTCGGCGTTTCAACAATGTAAACATAGATGTCAGGGAAAACGATTTGAGGCCATAATTTCCTTTCTGTTGTCCATTTATCCTTTGAAATAATATAAGGATCTTCACTAAGACCACACAGCTTCAGTTTTTCGCAGTACCTCTTCTTAGAAATACCGTCGAATCAAATGGAAATAGCCCAGAAGTTCGCGTGACACGTGCGTGGTGGCCATGATTTTTTGCCATTCAATATGGCGGAGCCTTACCTTCTGCTGTGACGTCACTCGCTTAGTGCATAAAGACTGTTGTCACAGTTATTTTTCCACATGTAATACCATATGTGACAATCGGAGCTCCCATCTCACCAATCATATCGGTATCCATCGCCATTCGCCTTAGAAGCTCATCGGAGTGAGGTCAGACACACCAGCAAATCCCACCCTTCGCTTCCCTGAATATGGAGAAGGTGGAAGCATTGCCTTGCTTAAACAAATATGTTTGTACGCTTCGTTATAAGAATCGGTAATTTATCATTTGATTATTTTTGCCTGGTAACCATTGCACAGTCTCAAAGTTGCAGATTGCCCTCCAGATTTCAACACTTATTTCGTCCATGGCATCTGATCCTCAAATTTGAATTCATATTTTGATTAAATACATTAATTAGTCCATGAGAGGAGATCTTGTTTCCAAAGCAAGGCATTTTTAGTTTGCCAAATCAAAATGGAAGCTCAGACCCCTGCGAGGTGAAGTTGGGCTGACCAAGGATAAGCCTTTAATGAAGGTAACACATTAATTATCTTCAAAAGGGGTGTTTAAATTTACCTCATGACTACTCAAAATTTTTACAACTTCAAATAATTCCACGAAAAGGAAGCAAAACTGCATAACCACTCATGGTAATGGGAAGGGAAACGAGGGTGGGTGTGACCACGACTGTCAATCAGCCTGGTGGGGGTGGGACCACGACTGTCAATCAGCCTGGTGGGGGTGGGACCACAACTGTCAATCAGCTTGGTGTGGGTGGGACCACGACTGTCAATCAGCCTGGTGTGGGTGGGACCACGACTGTCAATCAGCTTGGTGTGGGTGGGACCACGACTGTCAATCAGCCTGGTGTGGGTGGGACCATGACTGTCAATCAGCTTGGTGTGGGTGGGACCATGACTGTCAATCAGCTTGGTGTGGGTGGGACCATGACTGTCAATCAGCCTGGTGTGGGTGGGACCACGACTGTCAATCAGCCTGGTGTGGGTGGGACCACGACTGTCAATCAGCTTGGTGTGGGTGGGACCACGACTGTCAATCAGCCTGGTGTGGGTGGAACCACGGCGACACAATTGCCCGAGGCCAATCACACTTGAACAGTTGTGATTTATTGTATAAAGTAAAATGACGTTCAGTCTGACAGGAGCCGCAACACAAAAGCAATTTTAAAGACAGGTGTAGTTGTTGGTGAAATATTATTATACGTCTGGCAACCATTGTTGCCGAACGTGTGGTAATTATCTACAGGGAACGATCAAATAACCCACCATGTGGGCAGAATATTTTCTGGTCTCTTTTATAGTCTCAAAGTTTGATGGTATCATCTTTGCAGAGATTGGCTTACACCTTGACCTATTTTATGACACGTTCTTGAATTGGGCCTCAATATTGAAATTTTTGAAGTTAGTGTCCCACACCCTCGCACTCCTCTCTCTTCCCCCAAAATGAAGAAAACGCCAAGATTAGCGAAAAAAAAAATTATTTCAAAATTTGTTGGAATGAAACAAAACTTTCACAGTGATCACAGATGAATCGTTTTTCAGTAATGTGTTATTTCTTACCACCTGTCCATAGAGGCTCGGTTTGTGAAGGGAACGGGACTGTTGATTGATGAACACAGACCCCCATCTCGAACATAGAGCCTTGCAGATCTATCCAAGTCATTGTTGGATTCAGTGACATCCCGAACCAGTTTCATGCTTGCTTGGTTGCTGAGTTTGGATGGGCGACCTGATCTGGGTGGAGTCTGGGTGGTATGATTCGTCTTCCATTACTTCATGATGGATTTCACCATACTCAAAGGCATAATGAATTACTGAAATATTCTTATTACAAAGATTGAAATCTTCTTCTTCGGCACTATTTGTTGGCTTGAAGCTGATTAATAAACCCCTCCCAACCCTTTTTGTGCTGTAAAGAGACAAACTTCCAATATTTTTCTTGTTTCAGTGCAAGGGGCTGTATTCATCATGTCCACCCCATTCCTCCCTATCCCATTGTTTCTCCAATTCTCCCTCTATTTTGTCCTTCAACTCCACTGTTGGTGCCCCCTCCACCCCCACCTCACCACTGTTGTTTTGTCCTGTTGCGTCCTGATCCGTTTCGTATTCTCGCTCTTCCATGAGCCTTGACTGTGGACAAAAAGTCGTTGCTTGGTAACCATTGTACAGGCTTCATGGTTTCTTTTCTTGGAAGTTCCTTGGAAGGGAAGTCATCTATTGTATATTGTGAACCATGGTGTCTGTCCATGCATTTGTCTGTCTCCCATTTGCGAAGGCTGCTTCTCGCGCTGCATTGAAAAGCTCAGCATTCAGTTTTAAATGATGGGAGAACAGGCATGAGTAATGTTGATGCCAGAGTGAATTTCACAACCACAATATTTTGCCCTCTTTTAAGTCATTAAATATTATTTAAATTGATCGATTAACTTCAACTTTTCCTGTCACTGGGGACGGATACTTTTGCTGGCTTTTCCATCATTTTGGATGGGAACTCTTCCTCGGAGGTAAATAATACACAAACTCATTTTTGATGAAATATGTGTTTGAAGACATACAATGAATACATTCTCCATTTACATGATTTACTCCATTTACACGATTTACTCTATTTCCATGATATCTTGCAGAAGCATTGACTATGAGGTTATGTATGTACATGTACAAGTGATGTTTAGCCTGATTTCAGTACTTGTATGTCTGTTCATACAGTAATATATCTGTTCAACACAAGACATGAAGAGACACAAGTCAAGGTGTGCAAATCACAGAAGTTCTTGTGAACTCAAACTATAAATCATGTATAGTGTGTGTGGAGCATCGTCAGGCAAATGGATATAATTGAAGGAATGACTAAAAAGTCATCGTCCTCTTTGACAGAACTGTCGTCCCTCTCGACAAGTGTTCGTTGATTGTCACAGGTGCTGAATTTGCACATGTCCATGCACTTGAGGCCACTGGCCATGCATGCAGACTTGAGAAACTTTTGGGACAGGTGCAAGCCAGTAGCTCCAGCACAGCTTGAGGTGTGGGTTGTCCATCCATCCAGTCCACTGCTTGATGTACATGTCCATCCTGGGTCTCCTGACACCAGCCTCTCCCGATGGGACGAGGTGCCTCTGGGTTCCTCTTCTGCTGCTGGAAGGATTCCTCATCAACATCAAATGGATGTTTGGACCATGGGGTTGGTGTTTTTCATTCGTCATCATTGATCAGAGGTGTAACGATGCCTGATCGATGATGTTGGAAAAGTTTGATTTGTTTTTTTCCAAATTTTCAGTTCTCCAAAGATTGTATTTCATTGACAGTGTCTTGGAGTGTTGCACTGTTAGTTGCAGCTATAAGTTTCCCTCTGTTGGCAGGGAAGATCCGAATCGTCTCCCAGCTCAATTTCCATTTTCCTATGGAAATATTTTTTGATGGAATTAATCAGTGCATGCATTCCTTTGGAAGTCACGAAGATGTCCAGCTCTTCTGTTAATTTAATTCCAACAATGAGTAAAACAAATTGGTGTTTGTTCTCCAGTTGAAGTGAATGTACTCAACTGGTATTTTCAAGTAGTGAAGCTTCGAGTTATATTCCTGCTTGGATGTTGTTGTCATGCTTGCTGCTTCCTAAAGGCCCGGTCACACCTTGACGTTTTAGCCAGCGATGGCAACGTATTAAAATGTATGTAAAACGCTGGCTGACGTTGAACTTTTGATGTTTTTTTTTAAAGATTCGGACGTATTCATAACGAGTTGGTCGTATGCATAACATATTAGTAATGGACACAGAACGTTTCGTTGTGTTATAGATAACTTGTACCAATGAATGCTGAACCTGTTGTCGGCCTACACAACCGATGCCCAACGATATAATTAATAGACACACATAGTCACACGGCTTCACCATGAAAGGTACATTCAAGCAGTACGTAATTAATAGACATACGTAGTCACACGGCTTCACCATGAAAGGTACATTCAAACAGTACGTAATTAATAGACACTTGTAGTCACACGGCTTCATCGTGAAAGGTACATTCAAACAGTACGTAATTAATAGACATACATCGTCACACGGCTTCACCATGAAAGGTACATTCAAACAGCACGTAATTAATAGACATACGTAGTCACAACGCTTCACCGTGAAAGGACATTCAAACAGTACGTAATTAATAGACACACGTCATCACAAGGCTTCACCGTGAAAGGTACATTCAAACAGTACGTAATTAAGAGACATACGTAGTCACAACGCTTCACCGTGAAAGGACATTCAAACAGTACGTAATTAATAGACACACGTCATCACAAGGCTTCACCGTGAAAGGTACATTCAAACAGTACGTAATTAAGAGACATACGTCGTCAAACGGCTTCACCATGAAAGGTACATTCAAACAATACGTAATTAATAGACATACGTCGTCACACGGCTTCACCTTGAAAGGCACATTCAAACAGTACGTAATTAATTTACATACATAGTCACACGGCTTCACCGTGAAAGGTACATTCAAGCAGTACGTAATTAATAGACATACAGAGTCACATGGCTTCACCGTGAAAGGTACATTCAAACAGTACGTAATTAATAGACGCGTCATCACACGGCTTCACCGTGAAAGGTACATTCAAACAGTACGTAATTAATAGACATGGGTGGTCACACGGCTTCACCGTGAAAGGTACATTCAAACAGTACATAATTATTAGATATACCTAGTCATAAGGCTTCACCTTGAAAGGTACATTCAAACAGTACGTAATTAATAGATAATACGTAGTCACATGGCTTGACCGTGAAAGGGACATTCAAGCAGTACGTAATTAATAGACACTGGTGCAGGCCCGAAGGGGCGTGCCCGAAGGGGCGTGCCCGAAGGTGCGTGCCCGAAGGTGCGTGCCCGAAGGTGCGTGCCAGTATATGCAGCTTCGTGCCTCCAGTATCAGGTCCCCAGCATCAATTGTGACGTCATAACAAACGAAGAAGAAGAATTGTGACGCCCCCTCTCTCTCGCCCCTCTCTCTCCCCTCCTCTCTCGCCCCCTCTCTCTCCCCTCCTCTCTCCCCTCCTCTTCTCTCCCATCCTCTCTCTCCCTCCTCTCTCTCCCCTCCTCTCTCTCCCCTCCTCTCTCTCCCCTCCTCTCTCCCCCTCCTCTCTTCCCTTCCTCTCTCCCCTCCTCTCTCCCCTCCTCTCTCTCCCCTCCTCTCTCTCCCCTCCTCTCTCCCCTTCCTCTCTCCCCTTCCTCTCTCCCCCTCCTCTCTCTCCCCCTCCTCTCGTCCCCTCCTCTGTCCCTCCCCTCTCTTTCCCCCTCTCACCCCTCTCTCGGCCTTCTCTCTCCCCCTCCTCTCTCCCTTTTCTTGCCCCCCTCTCACCCTCCTCTCTTGCCCTCCTCTCTTGCCCTCCTCTCTCCCCCTCCTCTCTCCCCCTCCTCTGTCCCCCCTCCTCTGTCCCCCCTCCTCTGTCCCCCTCCTCTGTCCCCCTCCTCTGTCCCCCTCCTCTGTCCCCCTCCTCTGTCCCCCTCCTCTCTCCCTCCCCTCTCTCCCTCCCCTCTCTTGCCTCCTCTCACCCCTCTCACCCCTCCTTTCTCCCCCAATCCTCTATCCATCCTCCTCTCTCCCCCTCTCTTGCCCCCCTCTATACCCCTCGTCTCGCCCTTCTTCTCTCCCCCCTCCTCTCTCGCCCCCACTCTCATCCCCCCCTCTCCCGTCCCCTCTCTCGCAGATATTGGTCGACAGATAAAAGGCCGTAACTTGGGAACTGCTCGTCCGATTAATATCAAACCTCGAAAAGGCACATCCGCGGGTCCCCAGCAATATTCCTGGCAAGTTTCAATCAGATCGGACCGGTGATCGTCCGATTATTAATAATTTCGGAAAAAATTGGCATGATAAGGTGAGAAGGTGGAACGACACGTTCAGCTGCCATCTATACACCTTTTCAACACTGAAAAAGCAGTAAAATGGCCATAACTTGGGAACCGCTCGTCCGATTGACATCAAACCTCGAAAAGGCACATCTGCGGGGCCCCGGCAATATTCCTGGCAAGTTTCAATCAGATCGGAAGGGCGGGAGTCGAGAAACAGCGGTCGCAGACAGACACACACACACACACACACACACACACAGATTGCTGGAATTATAGATAGATACGTAGTCACACGGCTTCACCATGAAAGGTACATTCAAACAGAACGTAATTGACAGACACACGTCATCACACGGCTTCACCGTGAAAGGTGCATTCAAACAGTACGTAATTAATAGACATGCGTAGTCACACGGCTTCACCGTGAAAGGTACATTCAAACAATACGTAATTAATAGACATACATCGTCACACGGCTTCACCGTGAAAGGTACATTCAAGCAGTACGTAATTAATAGACATACATAGTCACACAGCTTCACCGTGAAAGGTACATTCAAACAGTATGTAATTAATAGACATACGTAGTCACAAAGCTTCACCTTGAAAGGTACATTCAAATAGTACGTAATTAATAGTTACCGACCAGTCAACTGTGGAGAATTCAAGGGAGATAAATGAAATCAACAATTATCTCCTCAATTTGGTGGTGGGACTCAACAAGTGTTTAACCCCCCAAAAAATGGAAGCGAGCAATGATGAGGAGGATGAGGGTCGAGGACCAAACTCACGGTGGAGTTCCTGGATGAGATGCTGCAGGACCTGCAGTCAATTACCGTCAATCTCTCACCCCTCTCCTCATCCCCCACTCCTCCTCCTCATCCCCCACTCCTCCTCCTCATCCCCCACTCCTCCTCCTCATCCCCCACCCCTCCTCCTCATCCCCCACCCCTCCTCCTCATCCCCCACCCCTCTCCCTCATCCCCCACCCCTCTCCCTCATCCCCCAACCCTCTCCCTCATCCCCCAACCCTCTTCCTCATCCCCCAACCCTCTCCCTCATCCCCCACCCCTCTCCCTCATCCCCCACCCCTCTCCCTCATCCCCCACCCCTCTCCCTCATCCCCCACCCCTCTCCCTCATCCCCCACCCCTCTCCCTCATCCCCCACCCCTCCTCCTCTGTTCAGGAGACTGTTAATGAGTGATGGTTTAGTTTTTAATTTAAAGTGTTTGCCCCATCGTGTTGCATGTACAATTCAGAATCAGAGTGAGCCGACCAGAGGGGAGCAAAGGTCGCTGCATGTGCGAGTATGTCTACATGAAGGTCGGTCTTTTACAGGGAGACAGCGTGGGTTTTAGATGTTCACACCTGCTGCACACGATCATGAGTGTTACATCTAATTAGTATTATTGTGTTTAAGGTCGACAGGAGGAATTCATAAATATTCCTCATGAAGTTACTCTTCTCTCTCCTGTTGGATGTTGGATTCATCATTAAACAGAAGGAAGGGCAGTGTGCGATGATGGTTAAATTATTTTTTAATCTATTTCAAACAGAGACGAGGGCTCATCGTCGATGTGCAGAAAGAAACATTTGATATAAAACGTGCTGATCATGGTGAGTAAAAGAGGGGGAAAATATCAAAAGGATCTCCACCCAGGGGTCACTTGGGGACATTCCTAACTGGATGGTGATACCTCGGAGGGTACAAATCACGTGATCAAATTATACACCAAATACTCCATTGGAGTCATCGGAAAGAACCCCAAGAAGTAAAGAGCAAAGATGGAGTCATCAGGAGGAACCAGGAGAGGATTCGGGTTTCAAACCCAACTCCGCAACCCTCAAACCCATCAAGGTACTGCCAGGTGAGCTTTACAGAAACATTTCTGCAAGAATTCACTTCTACTTGGAGAAATGGACAAAGAAAGAGAAATGTGGAGTTAATATAAAGAGATGAAGGAAAAGAAAAAGCAAAAATTTAATGAATCAAGAAAATTGTGAAGAAATTTAGAAAGAAGTGTGAAAGGAACAAAGACCAGAGAAGTGGGGAAGAACCCGGACAGGTAGATCGTAGCA
>NW_028222316.1:0-5000 GCF_056783735.1 Eptatretus burgeri
TGAATCATCTCCAGTCTGAACTGTGACCATGGTCTCCTCCACCTCATTGACTCAAGGACTTGGTCAATCAGAAATCCGATTTGTTTTTTTTTCCCAACATCCTTCTCACCCCAACCAGATAACCAAACCCACCTGCAGATTCCATGTAAACAACTTCAATCAAGATCTCATTCAAATCCTGTCCTTAAAACATTCATTGTGTAATTTATTGAAAAATTCTCTTCTCATAACTTTTCCTGAATAAAGGTTCCTTTCCATGAACATCTTTCCATGTTTCTCTAACCTTTGGTTTCTCATTTCACTCTCACATCCAAACCTCCACCCTTCAGTTATTCCAGTTCAACGACGGGTGTTCACTTTCTTGTTTGACCAAAAAACATTATTTATTTTCAACATTGTCTCCCTTGAGATAATTGCAGTTCGTCCCATCTCTGTTGCATCTTGATCAAGGAGATTAGTAAACAACCTTGTGGTGGAGTCTGCGGGCCTACGGGGAAGGGCATGGTGATGATGCGTGATGGGTGTGATGATGGGAGGAGTGGTCGTGGTGGTCAGTGTATCGGCAAGGGATATGAGGTGTGCGCGCCGCCTGAGGCGTCGTAGTAATGCTGGAGTCGCCCGGCTCGGGAGTGTGCCGAATACGGAATAAAGGGGAGCCGTGGGCACAGTTCGCCCACGCTCGCACTTGTGCAACACAGCCCGGCTCGACTGTTCCTCCGCATCGTGTCTGCCTGCTAAGCATCTCCCATTTCAGTACATTACAAGCCTGACCTTGCTTTTTCAGAATGTTCTCAACCTCTGAAATTATTTCCTCATTATTTGTAGCATCTTACAACTGTGGCAGTTCATCAGCACAGGAATCCTCAATATAATGTCTCTCACCTGATGAAATGGAGAGTCATGAGAGCCTTGACGCTGCAATCCCACAAAAAGTAGCCACAACCTTTCCAGATGACACTTCAATGTTGTTGTGCTTCCAGGGAGGTAAGACGAGCAACAAGGGTTCATCGCACAATCGGGGCCGGGTTCAGTCACATGCCAGACAGGCCATGGCCTCGGGCACCATCTGAAGGGCCCCACACCTAGGGCTTTTGGATGAAGCCTTCACCAATCTCTACAAAACTGAATGTGAATAGACAAATAGGGCATTGGATATGGCCTTCAACATTTAAAATGGCCGAGGGCCCCACAACGTCTTAATCCGGCCGTCGGCACAATGTGTGCTTACACGGCATGCTCTGCTATTTGGTCTCAAGATCAAAGCAGTGAACCCATAACTCTTCCTGAATCACAATCGTGTTCATGACGCCTTCGACGTTTGTTTTAAACTGTTTAAAATTTTCCCTGGAGGTCAAATCACTCTCTCTTCAAATCAGCAGTCAATATCCTGGGAACCCATCTCACTGAGAACTTTCACATGATGGATAAAATTCTAGTATCCAGATCTGATTCTCGGTGAGGATGGACTGCCCTGACCCAGTGATTGGACTCGGTCTCACCAACGTTCCTGTTCATCTTGCGTTGTTGGTCAAAAGCTGTGGAATGTATCAACTTCTTCGAGTGTGGTTGCCTCTTTGGGACATCATTATCTTGGCTCAGACTCAGTGCCGTTTCTTTCTCAAAGAAATTTAGTTGCCCAGTTGTTATTTTTCAGTGGCGCATGAAGGGACATCATCTCCCAGTGTGAACGCCACGTCCTCATGAATTCTCATAGTTTGACCAACTCATAGTTAGACTTCTGTTCAGAGGTCTTGCGAAAATAAACAAAAGGTTGTTTATAAATAAATAAAAACAAGAGTGCATCGATCGACGATCGATATTTATTGGGTATGAACAAATCATAAAATGAGTCAAGCTGGAGACTTTCTGAATGGCCGTCAACATGCTTCTCATTGGCTCCCTCTATCATTTCATTTTCATTGTTCCTTCCACTCCTCTCTTTCGTTATCCTTCCTATCTCATCATATGTCCAGTCCATGCTCAGTGTTATCTTTATGGCCTTCAACAGTGTTATCTTCATCCAACACCTCCATCTTTTCATCTCCAACTCCCTTTCATTATATCAACCATCCTTCATAACCTTTCTCCCAAAATGTTCAGCAAATCTTTATGAATATTTTATTATGATTGAATTGAATAAATGTTCTATTTCTGTTTATACAAATTAATCAATAAAAACCATCTGTGGTAAAAATCTCCTTGTGAAGAAAATGAAATCTCATCAAATGGACACAACACAAAATGTACTGGGGAATCGTCCACTCGTTCAGTCCTTCTTCATTCATATGCAGCACAAAGTTGTGGGGTGGCATCATTGGCTGACGGCATAACTATGTCAGTGATGCAATGCCCTCTGCTGGTTTGGGCAGGATTTGGAATTTGTTCATGGTGCTGATGATGGCTCACCTCGTCTTCACAAAGGACACTTTGGGATCTTCAACGTCCACCAACTAATGCTGGCAGGTGGGATGCTCCGCTTAATGTCCAACCAAGGGTGGGTACACACATTGATGAATCACTGTGCCTGTCAAACACCGGGATGACAGTTTATATCTTGGTCAGGATTCCGTTCATTCAACCACCCTCACCAGCTCACCCATACTCGAGGGACATTGACTGGACAGGGAGTGCTTGCCCCCGCCGACTCATCCCCCGCCCCTGCCCCATCCCCCCCGCCTTCAATTTGCTTACCCCCGCCCAAAAATTTAATTACCCAGGTCCCGCCTCCGCCTCTTCACTCCCCGCACACACACACACACACTGGTCTCTTGATTCCCCGCCCCACTTGCCCCCGGGACCACGCCCCCTTGTCCACCCCCTCACATTCAACCCTGCTTAATTCACCCCAGCCCCCGCCCACTCATCCCCGCCCATTTCCCGCTTTAAATTTGCTTACCCCCGCCAAAAAATCTGCTTACCTTGCCCCCCCGCCTCTTCACTCCTCGCACCCCTCTCAACGAAAAGTGTTTATTCCTCTTCAGAGTTAAAAGTTGACTTTTGCCACGATGTGCGATGCACTCTTCCAGGTACGAAGTTTCTTTCAGTCCAGGTCACAATACTGAGAAAAACGTGACGCGACCGCGAGGAGGAGCACAAAATTGGTCCTTCAGTATTAATATATAGAAGATACAATGTTTCTTGTTACATTTTTTGTGTCAAATTCACATTCTGAGGAAGTCAGCTTGTGCAGAAGAGGGTTTTGCATTGCAGACGCAATTTTCGAGGAGTGGAATTACACCTCTCAGCAGTGACGGTCTGTCGACGACAGACGTAATGACGTCAGCGAATGACCGATGATGTCATGATGTCCTGACGCCTCTCAGCGTTGACGTCACACGTCACCATGTAAACGAATGAAAAATGAAAAGTGTTTATTCTGCTTCAGAGTTGAAGTTTGACTGTTGTCACGATGTGCGATGCACTCTTACTGGTATGAAGTTTCTTTCAGTCCAGGTCACAGTACCGAGAAAAACGTGACGCCGACCGCGAGGAGGAGCACAAAATTGGTCCTTCAGTATTCATATTCAGTATAGATGGTTCAAGTACATCTTTAGTTCAGCAAAACTTTTAAACTCACCTCTGAACACACCTAACTTCCTTTGATAACCAGAATACCCTAAATAACCAAAACGACCATATCTGCATCAGCGGAGGTTTCAACTCCACTCTCGAAGCCCGATGAGGCAGGAACAGCACTGAATCCCTTGTTGCCTCCACAACACCCCTCGTAAGGTTTTAAAAACAACTGAATTACAAACACATGTGGTGGTTACAACTCTCTCTTACAACAAGAGAGAGGTGGCAGAGCACAGAGTACTAAGGAATCTAGTGTGTGTCAAAGTGCCAAAGTGTCAGGTCAGGTCATCAATGGGTGAATGCACCGGAGCAGCTAGTTGCTGCATCCACTTTGCTGCGTCCACCTCTGTCTGGCCATCCCCCAAGCAGATGACTGGCCCATCATCATCTCGTTTGAGAAACAACTCATGTTTTAAAGTTTCATGGCCGATATCACAGTTTGGATTTTGGCCGGTGGAGTGTGCGAGGTCTGTGGCTGAGCGGTTGCTCGTGTTGAGGTGGAGCGACACCACCTGGCAAAGTTTTTCAAATTTTCCACAATTTCTGCACTGTTGTCACTGGGCAGGGCACTTTGTAGCTCTGGAGTCGTGCCTGGTGGACCACAGTTGCTGTAATGCAGTGTGGACCATGTGGGGTGTTGCTGCGTATTTTGTGCTGCGAAATCTGTTCCCGTTGGTGTGAGTTTGCCGAATTCCCTGAACTGTCGTCTGAAGTTGTAACAGGTGAGATTTTTCTGGTAATTTATTGTGCACTGTGGAAAGCTGCTTCCATTTGACTGGCTATCTTGATGGCCTGAGTCAACGTTAGGTCATCACATTCGAGCAAGTCTCTCCTCACTTCTGCACTTCATGTTTTCTCAGTCAGCTGATCTCAAATCATCTCCTCGTGCAGTGTTCAAAACTTACAATGAAGTGGTAATTCTCTCAATGCAGACACATATTTGGAGAAATGATCACCAGGCCACTGGCCCTGTTGTCGGAATTTGAATCGTCGAATGAGGGCGCTCTGAGTGGCTCCAAAATGTGAAGCAAGTGTGGTGGTGGGTTCAGAGAAGGTGGACGCAGGGTCCAGCGTTAAGGAAACTTTGTGGACACAGGGCCCCACAAACTTGGGCTCAGTTATAGCTTCCTTCCAAGAAAAGAACCTGATATTAAGAAATTGTGCAGAGTTGTTGGAGGAAACTTTCAATGGAGTCCCTTTAGAAGTCCTGAAGAGAATTCAAAACTGCAAATGCAAGAAACACTCCAGTGCTTATCCTCAACAACTAAAACTATTTTCCATGACACTGCAGTTCAACTCAGCAAAGGCATCTCACAATGTGAGAGAGACATTTATCATGGCCATGCCCCATCGTCGTCAAGTCAGGTCGTGGTACAGTGGTGTAAATGGAGATCCTGGCTTCATAAAATCAGCATTTCTTGCCC
>NW_028222316.1:17500-20000 GCF_056783735.1 Eptatretus burgeri
CAAGTTTCTCACGAAATTTAACGAAAAGGGGTTCAATGGAAAGAACATAAAGGAGTCCGGATAAGGGACACCCTTGCCTTATTCCTCTGGCAACAGTAAAGGGAGGAATCAACTCATTATTTATTTTGAATAAACTATAAATATTGTGATACAACAACTGAATATATGATACAAAAATACGACCAAAACCAAAACCCTTTAGGATAGCAAATAGATAACTATGATCAATACTATCAAAGGCATGCTCCTGATCAATAAAGAATAAGCCAGCACTTTTATGCAGAAGATCACACACATCAGCAATGTCACGAACAGCGCCAAGATTGTCATGTATTGATCGTCCAGGCACACAACAGGTTTGATCAGGATGCACCAAAGATTGGACTACCAATTTTAAGCGAGAGGCAAGGACCTTTGAAAACATCTTGTAGTCGGTGTTCAGTAAGGAGACAGGACGCCAGTTTCTGAGTAACTGGGTGTCTCTCTTCTTTGGTAACAAGGAAACAACGGCTCGCCGGAAACTTAGGGGGAGCTCCCCAACTTGAAAACTTTCCTTGAGTACTTCCAAAAGTTCGGGTCCGATAATGTCCCAAAAGATTTCATCCATCCATCTTCCATCCAGACCAGGAGCTTTCCCGCACGCCATACTGGAAAGAGCAAGACCAACTCCTCCAGCGTGATGGAACTCTCCAAAGAGGCTCGCTGTGACTCAGACAACTTGGGTAAAGGTTCAATAAAGGCTTTTGCAACATTCAAATCAATCTTTTTGCACAGAATAAAGAAGAAAAATAATCGACTACAATTCTTTTAATCATCTTAGGTTCACTTACTATCTCTCCTTCAGGTGATTGTACAGATAATAGTTGTTGTAGAGCTTTAGTTTTCCTCTCCAAAGAGAAGAAAAACTTTGAGGAAGTGTCAAAAAGACTCAAATTTTTAATCTTGAGCTGCACTAAAGCCCCTTTAGCCCTTTCATTGACAAGACTGTGAAGAAGTTCTTTTTTAGTCATAAATTCTTTACGTAATCCTTGATTTCTGTTCAACTCAAGAGGATTTCTTTGCAATTCTAAAACCTCTTTTTCTAGAATCGTTATCCTTGAAAGACTATCCTGAGAGTGATGAAGTTTATACTGCTGACAAAAGATTTTGATGTGGATTTTTACAATATCCCACCATTGTAGCTTGCTATGAAAAGTATTTTTCCTTCCGTAAAGAGAAGTCCAAAAGATCCTAAAAGCATTGCAAAAAACAATGTCTTCCAAAAGACTAACGTTTAGAGCCCAATAGGCACTCCTACGTTGAAGATAGGGAAAAGTTAATTTTAAAGAAACTAGGTGGTGATCTGAAAAGCCAGAGGGAGAAATTGCCGTAGACAATATAAAGTTCCGAAAATCATTATTAACATAAAATCGATCTTAGCGAGCGAACGATACCCTGTTATTGGAAGCTTGACACCACGAATATTGTTTAACTTTGGGTTGCTGCAATCTCCAACCATCAACCGAATTATACTTTGCTAAAATGGTCGCAAACCCTTTTGCACTCTCAGGGTGAGGTTCTGAGCCATTACGGTCCAGAGCTGGCTCCAAGGTACAATTAATATCACCAACGAGGCACACGAGACCACTAAAATCAATCTGGGATAAACAATCATCAAGAAAGGAAAAATATTCGTTTCTTTTTGCAGGATTACTTGGGACATAAGCATTTAATAGTGTGATTTTATAGCCTCCATAAGAAAAAACCACAAAAGCCAAATGACCTTGAATGAATTCGTGAAAAACAATTTGGTCCGATGAAAGACTTGATCGAAACCAGAAAGCAACTCCTGCACTGCAGCAATCAAAGGAACTGAAAAACCAAGAACCCCTTATTGTGGTTTGCCACTCTGCAGAACAAGTCGGTCCACAACGCACATCCTGAAGAAGAGCTACATCAATATGCTTTTGATCAAGTAACAGTCGAACATGTGTTTTACGTATAGGGCGCGGCCCCCATTTATGTTTAAACAAGCAAGAGACAGAACCATTTTAGTATTTTATAGGTGGGTACTGGTTACTGAAGTTCTTTCCTTGCCAGAGTTACATATTTCCTCAATCTGTGTACGTGGGATTCATTGGCGCCATAGGCTGCCGGATTTTTAGTAATAAGGGATGCGGTAAGCATAAATTTATCGAGTTCCGGAAAGAAATCGGTTAGTTTAATTTTTTTCCGAAAGGTGTTGTGGAGGAACTTGATCACCTTTCGCAGGAGCAGGGGCATTTGAGCCCTTGTGGTCTTGTGAATCTCCAGCTGCACCATCCAACTCAGAAGAATCTGATATTGAACAAGTATCATCGGAATCACTCGACTCCTGTTAAAATTTAGCATCCTTTTTGTTTACAGATATAGCAGACATTGGAAATGGTTTCACGAAAAAGGAATCCTCAGGAAGCAGATTTCCTTCTAACTTTTCAGGTGTCTGCTTCAAAGTCACTGAGGTAATGGGTGTGGCTGTAGA
>NW_028222316.1:25000-37500 GCF_056783735.1 Eptatretus burgeri
AACAAAACACGTCGGATGGAAACCAGGTCTCAAAACCAGGAGGGGTTCTGAGAAACCCGAACTCCACCGACCGTGCGCGCTCTCTTTCTCTCTCTCTCGCTCAATGGAAAAGAGAAAACAAGGAGAAAGGGGGTCAAGAGAAAACGAAAACTAAAACATTTAGACGATGAGAAGAGGGAAAGGAGAATGCAACACAGGCTCCACGCGTACCGCCAGGAACTGAGCAACAGGTCTTCACGATTCCACGCACGTGCCAAGTGAGCAACAGCTGTGGAGAGAAAGGGAGAGGGAGAGGGACAGAGGGACAGAGGGACAGAGGGACAGAGGGACAGAGGGACAGAGAGACAGAGAGACAGAGAGACAGAGAGACAGAGAGACAGAGAGACAGAGAGACAGAGAGTCAGAGAGAGAGAGACAGAGAGACAGAGAGACAGAGAGACAGAGAGACAGAGAGACAGAGAGAGAGGCCTCTGGTTTGAAATCGGCTTTCATTTGCTTGATTGAAGCCATCTCCACAAACACAAACAAAAAGGTTAATCAACAATCGACTACAGCCAAGTATAATAATAATTAACCAGCAAACACACAGAGCGAGGTTCACTCTCAACTCTCACCCTTTAAGCCTCAATGGACGACAACGCCGGTCAACGACAAGAACCGAGGGACCGTCCTTTCATCAGAGCAGTTTGTCAGTGATTGCTCCACAAGCAAGTCACACGTCACGTGGTGCGGTTTTGTCTTCTTCTTCTTTAATTCCACCACAGTTTATAAACTTAATTTTGAACATTCAAATGTTGAAATCACAGTGAATCATAATTATCAGGGAATGTTATCTCCACTCGATGAGAGAACCCTCCATCACAAGGCCCTGTTGTACTGGTCCCGCTCTCGATCTTTCTGATCATCTTTGAAGGAAACATTTAGTTTTTTGTTTGTTTTTTAACCGCCAATGAGAATCTGACTACCAGTGACGTCACCCTCTGGTGAAGACCCACCCCGCCAGACTCCGCCCACATGGCACGTCACATCCTGTGACGTGTCTCCATGGATTGCAGATCATTACAGTACCTTGTATATTAACATTACAACAGCCATAACAACCGAAAAAAGAACAGGAAGTGAATCGATGACGTTAACCATGCCACATTATTTATTAAAATATCCAGTTTTGTGTAAAATCGCTGGTTTGACATGAACTCATCCTGGGAGTTGATTCTTCATTGTGAGATTCAGTGAGTGTGACGTGTGAGTGTTATTTATAGTTTTGGTTACCATGGTAACATGTGTGTATTTCATTTACCACTCATTTTGGGACTCAAATGGTGTCATGTCAAAAGGTGTGGGACGGTAAACCTGTCGATGACGTCACAGTGGACATTTTACACGATCCGGTTTCTCAACGTCACGTGACATTACTGGACATAGTCCGTCCATATAACTTTTTGGGATATCGTGCCAGATATCGTTTTGACCCCATCTCTGAATGGTGAAGAATGAGTTAAAAATTAAAATAAATTCTCCATTTCTGTATCCCGATCCGATCAATTCGTTCTCTTCAAACACCAGGAACACTGACGTCACTGAGGTTGTTTGACGTCACAATGACAATTCCAACAATACAGAAGGTAGAGACGTATTGTTGAAACGTCAGTTGGAGGATCGACGGACGGCAGAGATGTTGGTTGTTATCGCGCTCTTCGTGCTGGTCGTCGTCGGTGGGACATCGCGACCTCCGCAGCAGGTAAGTGGGGATTGTAAGAGATGACGGACTCGGGAAGGAACTCAACACGAAAGTGGGGATTTGTAAGATACCCTCGGGGAAAGGAACACACAAACTGTCACACGTTGGTACTTTTTCAAGTTGGTAAACCGGATACATTTGTGATTTTACAGGGAACCTGTTTGGGACATTTTCTTTTGTCTTATCCGAGTTTAATTCCATTGTAATCGGATCCATTTATAAAAGCTGTCATCCTTGTGCACCAGATCCAGAATATCCCGTCACAATTAGGACAGCCGCCTTAACGTTCTTTCCCTTCAGAGACCAAATTAAGATGGCTGTCTTGTCCAATGGCAATCTTTGGGAGAAGTCAAAGATTCCTGGAGTAGCGTTGAAAAAGGAGTAGGCCAGTGTGTGTTGGTGCACAGTTTAAATGCCATATTTAATCTTCCTTGTCTGTCCTTTCAATGGTTGCGATCTCTCATTGCCATGAGGATGTGATGAGGAATACAAAAGAGAGTTTATCTTTGGTTAGAAACTGCAGGTTTTGGGTTAACTTTACTCACCAAGCAAAGTTGGAATTTTCCCTTCAAGAAGGTCCTTCATGGTCTAGTCGATGGAGGAATCTTCAGGGGACACTTTACTCATTGGTGGACGTTAAAGATCCCACGGTGTTTCTCACAAAGAGTAGGCGAGTTATCACCAGCATTCTGAACAAATCACAAATTCCTTTCAAACCCTTTTACAAAACTGTTCTTGTCAAACATGGTCACAAAACGAATGTACCCAGTGTGAGTAAAATGACACCTTCATGCTGGAGAGGATTGAAAACGGGATGATGATGATGATGATGATGATGATGATGATGAGGATGATGATGATGAAATGTACCTTGAAAAGTTGTGTCTAACCCCTTGTCTTTAACAAATGATAAATTCTCATACATTCCATGACCCGTTGTGTTTGTACTCGAAAAAAAAATTTCACCAACATCTTGTTCTTTGTCACGAAGTTTTGGATTCTGTTAAATAATTGTAAATATATTGTTTCGTTTAATTTGAAATGTAATAAACTTTTCTCCTGTCCCTGCCCTTTTCCATGTCCATAGATTTACCAGAATGAGGCTGCGGAGGAACCACCGATCTCCACATTTTGTGATGTGGTCTTCGTCTCCATTGCCATCTTCTTATTTGTGGTGGTGATATCGTTTCGACCATCGTCGTGCTTCAATATTAAGAAGAGGCACAATAAAAAGCCCCACGTTCACTGGCAAGGAACACAAGTGACATTTTCATCAATATTATAATTCCTTCATCCAAGGGGACAAGATCGCTCAGGAATTTTAAACGAATTTACATTTAATTTTCACAAATAACGAGCAGAGTACCCTTCCTCTGGGTGGGTCGAGTTTGAACATTACTTGCTGAAAAAGTGAAGTCTGTGTTTTCAAGAAGACTGTTGATGTTTGTGTGGTGTGTGTTTAAAAGGTTCTCGATGGTTTTCAGGTCTAAAGGGTATGTTCCAATTGAAGTTAGGGTCGAAGGGGTTGAAAGGGTCCAGTTTCTCTGGCTTGTAAAAATGTTCTAACAAGGTTAACTGGTCTAAAGCTCGAAGTTGTCAATTGTGAAATCTGTATGAAAGGTGTAAAGGGTCCAAATTGTGTGAAGGTCCAAGGGGTCCAAAGGGACTTCAGGGAAGTAAAGGTTTATAAGTTTCTGTGGGGTGAAATGGTTAATGGGTTCCAAAAGGTGAAGGGGTCTAAAGGGTCTTCAAGGGTCATGGGGGTCTTTACGGTTTTGGTGCACTGAGCGATCTTGATGTTCTTTGGGATTTTATCATTATTTGGGGGTCTGAAAGGTCATGGGGGTCTTCAGGATCTTAAGAATTTTAGGAAAGGTTCCTGTTATTAACAACGCTGACATTTGGTTTGTTCAACATTTTGATAATCCTCATACTCACCTGGAGCATCGGTGTCACTGCCTAAGCAGGATCCTGAGCAAGGGTTACACGAGATGTTTTGCCATTGCCTTCCCAGCAGTAGTTTTGGCAGGAATTTGTAAATTGGCCATACTGCCACCAATAGCACGCCCACACTTCATTCTCAAACATCACCGTGGGGATCTTTCACGTCCATCAACTGATGGCAGACGGGACACCCAGTTTAACGTACATCGGAGGAACGGCACACACATTGATTATTCACCCAGTCGGTGAAACACTCAGGATGCTAACCCAGGCTAGTGAGACAGCTTCGAGTCAAGTGTGCGTTCCTGGAGGCCATCTTTCAGCCCAGGTCATATCTTCATGCATTTCTTCCGGTTAAACGTTAAACTTTGCCTGCATGTGGAGCTTTTGAAACGCAGTGTGTGAGAAGGGACCGCTAGAAATGGGAGACAGCCGAACGTGCGACCTTACAAACATATGGACAGACACCACACTTCACATTATATAATAGTTACTGGACTTCATTTTAGCTCAAACTGATAAGTATTGTGTCTGTTTCTTGCAGTTTTGGATGTGGCCGCAAACATTTAAAGAACAAAATTGGAACGAAAGAGCAGCCGTTGCTCGAGGAGGTTCCAAAAACAGAAACAGTGGAGCTGCAGGATGTAAAGGAACAGGATCAGAGGATGATGTTGTGGCAGAGAGAGAATGAAAAACTACAGGAGATGGGGGAAAAGTTGCACCAAAAAGAGGAAGAACTGAAAGAAAGAGAACTGTTAGTTCAGCTTGGAGAGCAAACAGTTCAGGAAAAAGTTGTGCAACAAAAATATGAGGAAGAGGAATGGACGAAAGAGAAAGAAAAGCAGAACGAAATCGAAAAAGAACAGCAGAGGAAAAGCAAGGAAGAGGAAATGAGAAAAAAAGATGAAGAGGAGAAGATAAAAAAACATAATGAAGAGCTAAAGAAAAGAAAGACGGCAGAGTGGAGGCAAATAGAGGAGGAAGATCGGAGAGAATTCCAAAAATTTGTGCAATGGAGGGAATCAGTGTATCAGGAGCATACACGTGCATGGCTTGAGATCGAACGAAAAGAGAAAGAGGTTCTCAAGAGTGAGTACATGGTGGAGAAATTACAGAAAGGGATTTCTGAACTCGAGGGAATGGAGCAGGAAAAACGGGTTCAATTCGAAAAAAGGAAGATGTTAAAAGAAGGGGAAATAAAACATAGAGAGATTGAGACATGCCGGCAAGAGGAAGAGATTAGAGAACGAGAAAAGGATGTTGAGAAAATGGAGAGAATGTTGAACCAACGAGAAGAGGAGGAGCGTGGTCGGCAAGAGCGATTTTTAGAGACCAAAAAAAGAAAAGAGGAAGAGTTGTTCCGGAGAGAGAAAGAGGTACATCAGCTGGAGCAGGAGATTTACAAGAGGGAAAAAGATGTGCACTCTCGGGAACAAGAGGTTTGGCGAAGTGAGGGGAAGGAGGAAAAACGACGAGAGGAGGAAGAACAGAGACGAGTGGAACAGGAAAACCGGAGACAACGAGAAGAGGAAAACCGGAGATTAAGAGAGGAAGAACAGAGACGAGTAGAACAGGAAAAGCAGAGACGACGAGAACAGGAAGAACAGGAACAACGAGAACAGGAAAACCAGAAACCACCAGGACAGGAAGAACAGAAACGACTTGAACAGGAACAACTGAGATTAAGTGCAGAAGAAGAAAGACGACTCAAACAGGAAGAACAGAAACGACTGCAACAGGAAGAACACAGACAAATAGAACAGGAAGAACAGAGAGGACGAGGACAGGAAGAACAGAGACGAGTGGAACAGAAAAAAGAGACAGTAACTGATCAAGAACTCAAAAAACCTTGTCAAAAATCTGACGAGACCAACGAGGAGGCAGAAGCAAATGTTGATGCAGAGGAGGCAGAACATGTGCAAAAGATTGCTGACTGGAAACTGCATCGACAGCAAAAACGGAATGAGAATGTCATTGAGTGGTCTCAAAATTGGAATGAGAAACAACGGGTGAAGCAGCAAGAGAAACAGCTGCTCAAAGAAAAGGAAAAAAAATTCAACAAACAAATGAAGAAGCAAAGACGGGCAGAAAAGAAAAGTACAGAAATTGAACTGAAACCCCATGGTGTTGGTGTGATACAGCAACAACAGAAGCCTCGACATGATAGCGAGCCACAACAACAGAAGCCTCGTCATGATAACGAACCAAAACAACAGAAGCCTCGCCATGATAGCGAGCCACAACAACAGAAGCCTCGCCATGATAGTGAGCCACAACAACAGAACCCTCGCCATGATAGCGAGCCACAACAACAGAAGCCTCGCCTTGATAGCGAGCCACAACAACAGAAGCCTCGCCATGATAGTGAGCCACAACAACAGAAGCCTTGCCATGATCGCAAGCCACAACAACAGAAGCCTCGCCATGATAGCAAGCCACAACAACATAATCCTCGCCATGATAGCAAGCCACAACAGCAGCAACAGCAAACACAAGATGTTGTTCAAGGGTTCCAGCAGGAACAGAAGCCTCATTCTCATCAAGTGCTGCAACAGCAGCAGAAGCAGCATGGTGTTGAGGGGCCCGGCCATATTCAGGACCTTCAACAGGTAAGCATTCTTCCAGGTAAACACTTGATTTGACGAAGAATAATATCCTCAATTGTAGAGATAATTGTGATTATAATTTTGGTGGGAAAGGTAACTTATTGGCACGGTCATCTCCACGCAGGATAAATCACAAGTATTTTAACTCCCCTTGATTGGATTAGATCAACGAATTGACCTTTTCACTGATTACCTGTTTTATCAGTGATTTTCATTCTGTGCCACATCCTGAACAAGTTATCAAACTGATGAACATATCAATGTATTTAATCTTTCTTATTTTTATTGTTTTTCCAAAGACCCCTCAGAAGAGACGCCCGTTCCCTCCTCCGCCACCATCATACGTCAAACCATCCTACCGGATGGAACGTAAGTTACCAAGCATCTTACCTTACAATACACGTTATCCGAAACTTTGTCTAAATTAGATATTCCTCACCTCCATCATGCCCCATTTCGTCTGTGCTTCAGAAGTGTTGAAAACAAATCAATATTTTGCTTCACTTGAAGCCAGACAAGCACCAAACAAATATTACAATTGGTGGAAGTCTGGGATGAGTGTCAGCGATTCCACACAGTAGTCATTGTGTACACTTGGATGTTCATTAAAATCAATTGTTTGAAAAATCGAAATTTTTATTAAAACGCACTTTCATTCAGTGATGAAAGACTTGAGCTCTCTTCCATGAAGCACTCCATCATGGTTCACTTCTACGTCATCAGATGAGGTTTCGTTATTTTAATTCGGACAGTAAGTGGGGATTTGTGGGCTCTGTATGAAGCACAGGAATGATGGAACAAATTGCAGAAATTCCCTTGTAAGTGAAATAAAACATGAACTGAAATGTAGAAAATGAGGGAAAGGGAGAAACACAGAAAAAAAGAGAGAGAGAGAGAGAGAGAGAGAGAGAGAGAGAGAGAGAGAGAGAGAGAGAGAGAGAGAGACAGAGAGACAGAGAGACACAGAGAGAGAGACAGAGAGACAGAGAGACAGAGAGACAGAGAGACAGAGAGACAGAGAGAGAGAGAGAGAGAGAGAGAGAGAGAGAGAGAGAGAGAGAGAGAGAGAGAGAGAGAGAGAGAGAGAGACAGAGAGAGAGAGAGAGAGAGAGAGAGAGAGAGAGAGAGAGAGAGAGAGAGAGAGAGAGAGAGAGAGAGAGAGAGAGAGAGAGAGAGAGAGAGAGAGAGAGAGAGAGAGAGATATAGATATAGATAGATATTCATTCCAGGGTTGTGATGGAAGGCAGGACAATGATGGAGATGATGATGACAATGCTGTTGAGTGGTTTTAACTTCCTTTTGTTGATGTGTGTGCAGAGGAAGAAGTCATATTTATGGCAGCTGGAGAGGAAGATGCCATGTTTGGCTGTGATTCCCTCATCACTCCTTCATGCAAGCTCTCCAGGAATGCAAAGCGATTCACCAGGCTCATGCAGATGGCTGATTCAAGCTTTTTCAAATGAACAATCTCCAGAACTAAGGTACGGTAAACACTCGATGGACTGATTTCATCACCTGGATCCTTTTTGTGTCCATGTTTGTCAATCTGTCACTTCCTTGTTCAAAATACCATGATGAGAAATAAATAATTCCAAGTGTAGAGAATTTAATAAGTTGAGTGAATCCATCAAACAGGTGGAGTCTCTCCCTGGTTTATACAATCAATGCCAATCATGAAGGGAACTGCAGATATTAACCCTTGGTGTTCGCTGCTTGACTTCATCACTGTACATCATGTGTGACTTCATCACTGTACATCATGTGTGACTTCATCACTGTACATCATGTGTGACTTCATTACTGGACGTCATGCGTGACTTCATCACTGTACATCATTGATGACTTCATTACTGTACATCGTGTGTGACTTCATTACTGTAATAACAAACACATTTAAACTCGAACGTTGTATTTACATTTCTTCCCCTCCATTTAGCTGCTGCCATCATCTGGATTGACTTCAAATATTCTGCTGAATCATCTCCAGTCTGAACTGTGACCATGGTCTCCTCCACCTCATTGACTCAAGGACTTGGTCAATCAGAAATCCGATTTGTTTTTTTCCCAACATCCTTCACCCCAACCAGATAACCAAACCCACCTGCAGATTCCATGTAAACAACTTCAATCAAGATCTCATTCAAATCCTGTCCTTAAAACATTCATTGTGTAATTATTGAAAAATTCTCTTCTCATAACTTTTCCTGAATAAAGGTTCCTTTCCATGAGCATCTTTCCATGTTTCTCTAACCTTGGTTTCTCATTTCACTCTCACATCCAAACCTCCACCCTTCAGTTATTCCAGTTCAACGACGGGTGTTCACTTTCTTGTTTGACCAAAAAAAACATTATTTATTTTCAACATTGTCTCCCTTGAGATAATTGCAGTTCGTCCATCTCTGTTGCATCTTGATCAAGGAGATTAGTAAACAGCCTTGTGGTGGAGTCTGCGGGCCTACGGGGAAGGGCATGGTGATGATGCGTGATGGGTGTGATGATGGGAGGAGTGGTCGTGGTGGTCAGTGTATCGGCAAGGGATATGAGGTGTGCGCGCCGCCTGAGGCGTCGTAGTAATGCTGGAGTCGCCCGGCTCGGGAGTGTGCCGAATACGGAATAAAGGGGAGCCGTGGGCACAGTTCGCCCACGCTCGCACTTGTGCAACACAGCCCGGCTCGACTGTTCCTCCGCATCGTGTCTGCCTGCTAAGCATCTCCCATTTCAGTACATTACAAGCCTGACCTTGCTTTTTCAGAATGTTCTCAACCTCTGAAATTATTTCCTCATTATTTGTAGCATCTTACAACTGTGGCAGTTCATCAGCACAGGAATCCTCAATATAATGTCTCTCACCTGATGAAATGGAGAGTCATGAGAGCCTTGACGCTGCAATCCCACAAAAAGTAGCCACAACCTTTCCAGATGACACTTCAATGTTGTTGTGCTTCCAGGGAGGTAAGACGAGCAACAAGGGTTCATCGCACAATCGGGGCCGGGTTCAGTCACATGCCAGACAGGCCATGGCCTCGGGCACCATCTGAAGGGCCCCACACCTAGGGCTTTTGGATGAAGCCTTCACCAATCTCTACAAAACTGAATGTGAATAGACAAATAGGGCATTGGATATGGCCTTCAACATTTAAAATGGCCGAGGGCCCCACAACGTCTTAATCCGGCCGTCGGCACAATGTGTGCTTACACGGCATGCTCTGCTATTTGGTCTCAAGATCAAAGCAGTGAACCCATAACTCTTCCTGAATCACAATCGTGTTCATGACGCCTTCGACGTTTGTTTTAAACTGTTTAAAATTTTCCCTGGAGGTCAAATCACTCTCTCTTCAAATCAGCAGTCAATATCCTGGGAACCCATCTCACTGAGAACTTTCACATGATGGATAAAATTCTAGTATCCAGATCTGATTCTCGGTGAGGATGGACTGCCCTGACCCAGTGATTGGACTCGGTCTCACCAACGTTCCTGTTCATCTTGCGTTGTTGGTCAAAAGCTGTGGAATGTATCAACTTCTTCGAGTGTGGTTGCCTCTTTGGGACATCATTATCTTGGCTCAGACTCAGTGCCGTTTCTTTCTCAAAGAAATTTAGTTGCCCAGTTGTTATTTTTCAGTGGCGCATGAAGGGACATCATCTCCCAGTGTGAACGCCACGTCCTCATGAATTCTCATAGTTTGACCAACTCATAGTTAGACTTCTGTTCAGAGGTCTTGCGAAAATAAACAAAAGGTTGTTTATAAATAAATAAAAACAAGAGTGCATCGATCGACGATCGATATTTATTGGGTATGAACAAATCATAAAATGAGTCAAGCTGGAGACTTTCTGAATGGCCGTCAACATGCTTCTCATTGGCTCCCTCTATCATTTCATTTTCATTGTTCCTTCCACTCCTCTCTTTCGTTATCCTTCCTATCTCATCATATGTCCAGTCCATGCTCAGTGTTATCTTTATGGCCTTCAACAGTGTTATCTTCATCCAACACCTCCATCTTTTCATCTCCAACTCCCTTTCATTATATCAACCATCCTTCATAACCTTTCTCCCAAAATGTTCAGCAAATCTTTATGAATATTTTATTATGATTGAATTGAATAAATGTTCTATTTCTGTTTATACAAATTAATCAATAAAAACCATCTGTGGTAAAAATCTCCTTGTGAAGAAAATGAAATCTCATCAAATGGACACAACACAAAATGTACTGGGGGAATCGTCCACTCGTTCAGTCCTTCTTCATTCATATGCAGCACAAAGTTGTGGGGTGGCATCATTGGCTGACGGCATAACTATGTCAGTGATGCAATGCCCTCTGCTGGTTTGGGCAGGATTTGGAATTTGTTCATGGTGCTGATGATGGCTCACCTCGTCTTCACAAAGGACACTTTGGGATCTTCAACGTCCACCAACTAATGCTGGCAGGTGGGATGCTCCGCTTAATGTCCAACCAAGGGTGGGTACACACATTGATGAATCACTGTGCCTGTCAAACACCGGGATGACAGTTTATATCTTGGTCAGGATTCCGTTCATTCAACCACCCTCACCAGCTCACCCATACTCGAGGGACATTGACTGGACAGGGAGTGCTTGCCCCCGCCGACTCATCCCCCGCCCCTGCCCCATCCCCCCCGCCTTCAATTTGCTTACCCCCGCCCAAAAATTTAATTACCCAGGTCCCGCCTCCGCCTCTTCACTCCCCGCACACACACACACACTGGTCTCTTGATTCCCCGCCCCACTTGCCCCCGGGACCACGCCCCCTTGTCCACCCCCTCACATTCAACCCTGCTTAATTCACCCCAGCCCCCGCCCACTCATCCCCGCCCATTTCCCGCTTTAAATTTGCTTACCCCCGCCAAAAAATCTGCTTACCTTGCCCCCCCGCCTCTTCACTCCTCGCACCCCTCTCAACGAAAAGTGTTTATTCCTCTTCAGAGTTAAAAGTTGACTTTTGCCACGATGTGCGATGCACTCTTCCAGGTACGAAGTTTCTTTCAGTCCAGGTCACAATACTGAGAAAAACGTGACGCGACCGCGAGGAGGAGCACAAAATTGGTCCTTCAGTATTAATATATAGAAGATACAATGTTTCTTGTTACATTTTTTTGTGTCAAATTCACATTCTGAGGAAGTCAGCTTGTGCAGAAGAGGGTTTTGCATTGCAGACGCAATTTTCGAGGAGTGGAATTACACCTCTCAGCAGTGACGGTCTGTCGACGACAGACGTAATGACGTCAGCGAATGACCGATGATGTCATGATGTCCTGACGCCTCTCAGCGTTGACGTCACACGTCACCATGTAAACGAATGAAAAATGAAAAGTGTTTATTCTGCTTCAGAGTTGAAGTTTGACTGTTGTCACGATGTGCGATGCACTCTTACTGGTATGAAGTTTCTTTCAGTCCAGGTCACAGTACCGAGAAAAACGTGACGCCGACCGCGAGGAGGAGCACAAAATTGGTCCTTCAGTATTCATATTCAGTATAGATGGTTCAAGTACATCTTTAGTTCAGCAAAACTTTTTAAATCACCTCTGAACACACCTAACTTCCTTTGATAACCAGAATACCCTAAATAACCAAAACGACCATATCTGCATCAGCGGAGGTTTCAACTCCACTCTCGAAGCCCGATGAGGCAGGAACAGCACTGAATCCCTTGTTGCCTCCACAACACCCCTCGTAAGGTTTTAAAAAACAACTGAATTACAAACACATGTGGTGGTTACAACTCTCTCTTACAACAAGAGAGAGGTGGCAGAGCACAGAGTACTAAGGAATCTAGTGTGTGTCAAAGTGCCAAAGTGTCAGGTCAGGTCATCAATGGGTGAATGCACCGGAGCAGCTAGTTGCTGCATCCACTTTGCTGCGTCCACCTCTGTCTGGTCATCCCCCAAGCAGATGACTGGCCCATCATCATCTCGTTTGAGAAACAACTCATGTTTTAAAGTTTCATGGCGGATATCACAGTTTGGATTTTGGCCGGTGGAGTGTGCGAGGTCTGTGGCTGAGCGGTTGCTCGTGTTGAGGTGGAGCGACACCACCTGGCAAAGTTTTTCAAATTTTCCACAATTTCTGCACTGTTGTCACTGGGCAGGGCACTTTGTAGCTCTGGAGTCGTGCCTGGTGGACCACAGTTGCTGTAATGCAGTGTGGACCATGTGGGGTGTTGCTGCGTATTTTGTGCTGCGAAATC
>NW_028222317.1:0-2500 GCF_056783735.1 Eptatretus burgeri
CGTGGGGGGGGGGTTGGTAGTTTGTGGGTGGATTTTATCATGCAAAACCACCAGAGGTGAGTGAAAAGTCTTTGGGGAAGGTTTGAGCACCCATGGGTCAAAAGGTGTGGCTGTCAAATCAGAAGAGACACACACACAGTTGGAGTGTGATTGGGCTAATGGGGGTGGGGTTGGGCGTGGAGTTGGGGCAAAGTGCAAAACTATCCTGGAGGAGTGGACACATCATGCAAAGTGTGAGTGTGCCTTATTGGTGAAAGGGTGTACCCGCTATATGGAAGCAAGCACCTGTTGGTGGTGGGGGAGGGGAATGAGGGGTGTGGGGGGAGGTTTAAAATGTAAAACCACCCTGGTGGAGTGAACAGTCTTAAAGACAAGTTTGAGATGTCTGGGTCAAATGGTGTGGTCTGCTTTTCAGAAGAAGCGCACACATACACACACACACACAGACTTGCCTCAAATATGTCTGCAGATTGTGATGTTCACAGGATGGAGGGGAAGAGAATGAGATCACGGGGGAAGATCAAGAAGAGAGAGTTGATGTTTAACTCCTGCAGAGTCAATTCGGATGTAGAACTGTTTGCCAGAAAGTGTTGAGGAAGATGAGGGGAAAGTTTAAAAAGAGGAAGAAGTTTTATGTGGAGGAAGAACTTGATGAGATGAACCGTCACAGGTGATGGGGAGAAGTCCATGCAGGTGTGGAGTGAAAGAATATTTTATTCTTGACAGATTTGGGGTCTGGGTGGATTGTTTTGAGCAGCACATTTTAACATCACTCCACATTGGTTTCATTAACATGTGTTAATGATTCACATTCCCACAGGAGAAGTTGGTGACCATATTTCCCTGAACCTTTGTGTTCATCTCACCGTCATTTCATCATTTGGGTAAAGAGATGAACATCATTCGTCAGGTGGGCCAGTGGCGCAATGGATAACGCGTCTGACTACGTATCAGAAGATTGTAGGTTCGACTCCTACCTGGCTCGAGCGTTTATTTAATTTTATTTTTGAACCAGGTCGGTTTCATGAGGTCACGTGGTCGCATTCACATGTTTAATATTTGTTTCTTCTTGAAGTGTGTTCCTCCGACTGGAAGTCGAACCTTCGGTGGTGATTCAGTGTCTCTTTATAAGGAGGACATGAACCGTTCAAAAGTCCTCGTGACCTTGGCCCGGTCCAAATCCACCTTTTTGGTTCCATATCCGAGGAGACCAGAGATTGACACCGACATATTCTGAAGATCGTGAGGCATTTTATTTACCCATTGCATGATTGGCACCGGCACATCATGGTCTGCCCTTTTTGAAAGACATCACGAATCTGTCACGTTCACATGGAACACGGGAATTTCAAAATGACGTATAAATGCGAAACGAACCGTGTGTGTGTGTGTGTGTGTGTGTGTGTGTGTGTGTGGTGTTTCTGTGTCCGTGTGTATGAGTGTTTGTGCGTGTGTGTGTGTTTGTGCGTGTACGTTTGTGTGTGTATGTACGTGTAAGCGTGTGTGTGTGTGTCTATGTGCGTGTACGCATGTGTGTGTATGTGCGTGTACGTGATTGTATATGTGTGTATGTGCGTGTACGTGCATGTGTGTATGTGCGTGTGTATGTGTGTATGTGCGTGTGTGTGTGTGCGTGTTCGCGTGTGTGTATATGTGCGTGTGTGCACGTGTGTGTGTGTGTATGTGCGTGTGTATGTGTGTATGTGCGTGTACGCGCGTGTGTGTGTGTGTGTGTGTGTGTGTGTGTGTGTGTGTGTGCGTGTACGCGTGTGTGTGTATGTGCGTGTGTGCACGCGTGTGTGTGTATGTGTGTGTGTGAGTGTGCGCGAGTGTGTGTGTGTGTGTGTGTGTGTGTGTGTGTGTGTGTGTGTGTTTGTGCGTGTACGCGCGAGTGTGTGTTTGTGTTTGTGTGTGTGTGTTTGTGTGTGGTGTTTCTGTGTCCGTGTGTATGAGTGTTTGTGCGTGTGTGTGTGTGTTTGTGCGTGTACGTTTGTGTGTGTATGTGCGTGTATGCGTGTGTGTGTCTATGTGCGTGTACGCATTTGTGTATGTGCGTGTACGTGTGTGTATATGTGTGTATGTGCGTGTACGTGTGTGTGTGTGTGCATGCGTGTGTGTATGTGTGTGTGCGCGTGTGTGTGTGTGTGCGTGTGTGTGTGTGCATGTGTGCACGTGTGTGTGTATGTGTGTGTGCGAGTGTGTGTGTGCGGGCGTGTGTGTGTGTGGGTGCATGTGTGTGTGTGTTTGTGTTTGTGCATGTACGCGCGCGTGTGTGTGTGTGTGTGTGTGTGTGTGTGTGTGTGTGTGTGTGTGTGTGTGTGTGTGGGTGTGTGTGTGTGTGTGTGTGTGTGTGTGTGTGTGTGTGTGTGTGTGTGTGTGTCTGTGTGTGTGCGTGGGGGGGTTTTGTAGTTTCTGGGTGGATTTTATCATGCAAAACCACCAGAGGTGAGTGAAAAGTCTTTGGGGAAGGTTTGAGCACCCATGGGTCAAAAGGTGTGGC
>NW_028222317.1:7500-27500 GCF_056783735.1 Eptatretus burgeri
TGCGTGTACGTGTGTGTGTATGTGCGTGTACGTGTGGGTGTGTGTATGTGCATGTGTGTATGTGCGTGTATGTGTGTATGTGCGTGTGTATGTCTGTATGTGCGTGTGTGTGTATGTGCGTGTACGCGCATGTGTGTGTGTGTGTGCGTGTACGCGTGTGTGTGTGTGTATGTGCGTGTGTGCGCGTGTGTGTGTGCGTGTGTGTGTGTGTGTTTGTGCATGTTCGTGTGTGTGTGTGTGTGTGTGTGTGTGTGCGTGGGGGGTTTGGTAGTTTGTGGGTGGATTTTATCATGCAAAACCACCAGAGGTGAGTGAAAAGTCTTTGGGGAAGGTTTGAGCACCCATGGGTCAAAAGGTGTGGCTGTCAAATCAGAAGAGACACACACACAGTTGGAGTGTGATTGGGCTAATGGGGGTGGGGTTGGGCGTGGAGTTGGGGCAAAGTGCAAAACTATCCTGGAGGAGTGGACACATCATGCAAAGTGTGAGTGTGCCTTATTGGTGAAAGGGTGTACCCGCTATATGGAAGCAAGCACCTGTTGGTGGTGGGGGAGGGGAATGAGGGGTGTGGGGGGAGGTTTAAAATGTAAAACCACCCTGGTGGAGTGAACAGTCTTAAAGACAAGTTTGAGATGTCTGGGTCAAATGGTGTGGTCTGCTTTTCAGAAGAAGCGCACACATACACACACACACAGACTTGCCTCAAATATGTCTGCAGATTGTGATGTTCACAGGATGGAGGGGAAGAGAATGAGATCACGGGGGAAGATCAAGAAGAGAGAGTTGATGTTTAACTCCTGCAGAGTCAATTCGGATGTAGAACTGTTTGCCAGAAAGTGTTGAGGAAGATGAGGGGAAAGTTTAAAAAGAGGAAGAAGTTTTATGTGGAGGAAGAACTTGATGAGATGAACCGTCACAGGTGATGGGGAGAAGTCCATGCAGGTGTGGAGTGAAAGAATATTTTATTCTTGACAGATTTGGGGTCTGGGTGGATTGTTTTGAGCAGCACATTTTAACATCACTCCACATTGGTTTCATTAACATGTGTTAATGATTCACATTCCCACAGGAGAAGTTGGTGACCATATTTCCCTGAACCTTTGTGTTCATCTCACCGTCATTTCATCATTTGGGTAAAGAGATGAACATCATTCGTCAGGTGGGCCAGTGGCGCAATGGATAACGCGTCTGACTACGTATCAGAAGATTGTAGGTTCGACTCCTACCTGGCTCGAGCGTTTATTTAATTTTATTTTTGAACCAGGTCGGTTTCATGAGGTCACGTGGTCGCATTCACATGTTTAATATTTGTTTCTTCTTGAAGTGTGTTCCTCCGACTGGAAGTCGAACCTTCGGTGGTGATTCAGTGTCTCTTTATAAGGAGGACATGAACCGTTCAAAAGTCCTCGTGACCTTGGCCCGGTCCAAATCCACCTTTTTGGTTCCATATCCGAGGAGACCAGAGATTGACACCGACATATTCTGAAGATCGTGAGGCATTTTATTTACCCATTGCATGATTGGCACCGGCACATCATGGTCTGCCCTTTTTGAAAGACATCACGAATCTGTCACGTTCACATGGAACACGGGAATTTCAAAATGACGTATAAATGCGAAACGAACCGTGTGTGTGTGTGTGTGTGTTTGTGTGTATGTGCGTGTGTATGTGCGTGTACACGCGTGTATGCGTGTGTGTGTGTGTGCGTGTACGCGTGTGTGTGTATGTGCGTGTGTGCATGCTTGTGTGTGTCTGTGTGTGTGTGTGTGTGTGTGCGCGTGTGTGTGTGTGTGTGTGTGTGTGTGTGTGTGTGTGTGTGTGTGTGTGTGTGTGTGTGTGTGTGTGTGTGTGTGTGTGTGTGTGTGTGTGTGTGTGTGTTTGTGTGTGTGTGGTGTTTCTGTGTCCGTGTGTATGAGTGTTTGTGCGTGTGTGTGTGTTTGTGCGTGTACGTTTGTGTGTGTATGTACGTGTAAGCGTGTGTGTGTGTGTCTATGTGCGTGTACGCATGTGTGTGTATGTGCGTGTACGTGATTGTATATGTGTGTATGTGCGTGTACGTGCATGTGTGTATGTGCGTGTGTATGTGCGTATGTGCGTGTGTGTGTGTGCGTGTTCGCGTGTGTGTATATGTGCGTGTGTGCACGTGTGTGTGTATGTGCGTGTCTATGTGTGTATGTGCGTGTACGCGCGTGTGTGTGTGTGTGTGTGTGTGTGTGTGTGTATGTGTGTATGTGCGCGTGTGTGTATGTGCGTGTAAGTGCGTGTGTGTGTGTGTGTGTGCGTGTACGCGTGTGTGTGTATGTGCGTGTGTGCACGCGTGTGTGTATGTGTGAGTGTGTGAGAATGCGCGCATGTGTGTGTGCGTGTGTGTGTGTGTGTGTGTTTGTGCGTGTATGCATGTGTGTGTGTTTGTGCGTGTACGCGCGCGTGTGTGTGTGTGTTTGTGCGTGAACGTTTGTGTGTGTATGTGCGTGTACGCGTGTGTGTGTCTATGTGCGTGTACGCATGTGTGTATATGTGCGTGTACGTGTGTGTATATGTGTGTATGTGCGTGTATGTGTGTGTGTATGTGCGTGTACGTGTGGGTGAGTAGGGTAAGAATACTGATTCTGGCTCACTTTTCCCCATGTAAATGAATGGGGGATTTTCAGCGATTCATATTTTTTTTCCCTAAAAATAAACCCCCCTTTTTATCCCAAGGTATATTTATTTGTCTCCCCTTTTAACTTGGAGGTTGAACCTCAATGAATTGAACACCTGGGGGTTGAACAGCTCACTCATTGAACCTATAAAGATTTGTTCATTCTCAAATTCCTTCAATAGTTTAATTTTCTTTGCACAATAATCCCCATCTAAAATATTGACAAACAAAACATTTGAATCTTTGTATTTTTTAAGATACCCCATTTGTGCCATTACGAAATGATAAACTTCTCTTAATGCTCTCATCTGACCACCTCCTGAGCCACATATCATTTTGAGATTATAGTAAATTGTTTTTTCATTGTTCAATTGATAACCATCAAAGTTTTCAGTCCATTCAAGGATATTCATTTTTTTCTTTACATCCTCTAACTTACTAGTTTTTAAATTAATTCGCTTATTTGTTTTATTTACCTTTGTTTTAGTTATTTTTTCAATAAGACTTATTTGATATTTTTCACATTCATTATGTTTTCCATTTATATACCAAGACTGAGATTTTCTCCACTCTTTAGTTTGATTAATACTTGGTTTAACCATTTATATATTGTGAAAAAACGCGGCGGTAGCCCTTAAAAAACCCTAACCCATCTTCCCATCGTTAAAACATAATCTATTTTATACACTCTATCATACAATATCCATATGGAACACAATCTATTCCATTATCTAAAATAAATCTCTTATCATCAAAGGCTCCTAATGCCTTTTTATTTACTTCTTCACTATATATGTTATGTTTATAACTTCTTATTGTATTCATTTTCCTATATTCTTCTTTCTTATTCATCAAACAATTATAATAATTTCTAAAAGTTATTGATTTCTTTATTACATATTTCTTTATTCCCTTTAACCTCTTATCAATCTGTTCACCATACTTATAAGCATATGCCTTTGCTCTCAATCCAATAAACTCACTCATTACTTTTCCACCCAACTCATCCTTAAACTTACCAATAACCTTTTCATTCTTTTTGGAAAATAACTCACTCTTCTTGCTGAAATTACTTGTATCATATACTCCAATATTTTTCTTCATATCTTCATAAACATCATCAGTTTTTATATCTAGGATAAAACTATCAGTATCCATATACAACAATGAAACATTTTCACCATACTCTTTCTTTAAGTCATTATACAAATAATCATACATCAATATCTTTGATAAATCAAGAACTGCTGTTCCAATATAAATTGGTTTATCCATTACAATACTTTCCTTTTTCATATGAATTGCAGAAAAGTTCTCTGAAAAAACCTCTTCTCTCTCAAAACTTGGTTTATTTATCAATCTCGAAGCTTCTTTCCAAGATGTTGCGAATCTAATGTTTTGCCTGTTTCTAACATTTTCCATAGTCTTTCCAAATACAGCATTATTCATTAATTTATAAAAGTCCCCTTCAAATTTTCTTTTTGTATTTGCTCTCATATCTGTATTAAATTGAATATACTTTTTCACCCAAGGACTTTGTTTAAATTTTAAAACTCTATGAATTTTAGCTACTCTCAATCCTTCTCTCAAAAACTGTTTTAAGCTTCTCTGATGCAAAACATATCCCTCTTTATCATAGAATGTTGTTAATAACTTTTCTGTTGATTTACCTTTAATATTAAAACTTTTATGATAATCACTTAACCATTCTTTCTTTGGAGTTTCTTTCTCACATGCAAAAGGAAGATCTTTATGCTTATTATGAAGATCACTCGGGTACCTCAAATCAACTTCAAAATAATAACCTTCTTCTTCGTCATTCAATTCCTCTTGAGAAGAAATAACAATATTCATCAAAGCCTTTTCATAATCCTTTTCTTCCACCCACTCTAATTTACCATAAGGCAGAGATTGAGACATTGCCCATCCATACAAATTATTAGCATCAAAATACATCAAATAATTACTATCTTTTTCACTATCATAATTTGGAAGATATTTATTATTTGCTTTAGCATATCTTTTTGAACATACTTGTGATATTCCACCTCTCTTGGACTTCTCAATCATCAAAAGCATATCCACATCACTGATTAAATCTATATCTTGTTTTGTCATTTTCAACATTGCACTCCAAGCTAAACCAGGAGCTGTGAAATAGTGGGCAGGATCTAATCCATAACAATTTTTATTATGACAGAGTGATCTAAAAGCTTCAAACACATCAGCTAACAATAAAACATCTGTTTTTAGATATAAATCGTGATATTCTCCAAGGTTCTTTATCTTAAATATTTTCCATATTTCTTGTGCGTGTTTATATTCCTTATCACTTATCTCTTCTTCATAAAGGTTATTATAGAAACTTTCTTTTGAAGGAAGTTGTGTTTCTTTAAATCTCATAAATGAATCCATATAATCATAAGGATAAATTCCCTTACTTGTAAGAATTTTCTCTTTACTTTGAATTTCATTCCTTGTTTGAATTTCCTCTCTCGTAAGAATTCCTTCTTTAATCAGAATTTCATCTTTAATCTGAATTTCCTCTTTAGTTCGAATTTTCTTTATAATTAGAATTTCATCTTCAGTTAGAATTTCTTCATTAATTAGAGTTTCCTCTTTACTTTGAATTCTCTCTTTAATCTGAATTTCCTCTTGAGTGAGAATTTCCTCTTTTGGAAAGAATGAATTAAGATTTGGAAAAGAGTCCGTGGAGCTTAGATTTGATGCGAGGTAGGCTAGTGGTGTTCCCATAAACTTGTAAGAATCTAAAAACCTAATACGAGTTAAAGGTTTTGTGAATATCATTTTTGAAAATGAAATATACTTTTGACTTGTGTTTGTTATAGCAGAAATATTCCCTGGTGTTTTTGAAAGTTCATTTATAAATAGATGTGTATCATAGTTGGCGCTGTTGTGAAGAAAGACTGAACAAAAAGAAGGTAATTTATAATTAAGATTACAACAGGAATGAGCGGGACCTCTATATTTACCAGTAAGATGACAATGGTCTCTAACTTTAGACTCCTTAATTTCCCCCTCACAAATATGACAGATATTGTTCATTCTAAATTCTAATTTTTCTTCTTTGGTTAATTTCATCGGTTCATTTGTTTCTTTCATTAATTTAGTGAGTCTTATACAATCCTTTTCTAATCGTTTTATAAACTCTTGTGAAGCATTTTTTCCACGATAATGTTCAAGTTTGTTATACTTTTCTCCAACAGATGATTTGATATAATAACAGAAACCACAAGGAATATGTTTTTGATATTTATTTGTATATGGTTCTTTTGGATTAGAGAAGCAGTATTTATCTTTTTAAGGATACATTCAAAATCAGCGTATATCACAAATGGGTGCATGATAGATTTATTATAATCTTCAAAATAAATCTTTTCACCAGGTTTAGGCATTGTAATTACAGCTGATTTATGATTACTACAATATTTTGAATGTTGTTCTAATCGTTCTTTTGTATGAAATGAATTAAGACATCGCTTACAAGGATATATTTTGTTTGCTGTTCTGAATACCTGAGAAGAGATTAATCTTGATAAATTATTGATGTATGTGTAATGTGAATTCTTTCCAAAACTAAAATATAAAAGGTCAATGTGTGTTTCTTCATTTTTATAGTTGTTTGAAATTTTTAATATTTGAACTTTGTTTGTATCCGTTAATCCATATACATTAATAGAAAGATTATTCTTTTTCTCAAATTTAGGAATATCTGTTAATGGCATTGGGAATTTAAAATCTTTAATGTCCAAGGTATTCTCATATTTCATATATTGTTTTACTCTTTCTGAATTACATTTTGGTGGATGTAAGTGAGCAAGAACAGACCAGAGAAAACATTTATTATCATTGTTCTTAATATTAACAACTGCCTTCTTTAGTTTTATTTCTTTTGGTAATTCAATATAAGAAGAAGCTTTAAGAGGGTTTGATTTTAGAATGTGTATATCTAAAAAGATGATTTTTTTAATATTGAATCCACTTCCTACCACTGTATTATCAACATCCTCCTCTTGTCTTGATAGTTCTTCATAAACCCCACTATTCAAAAAATCTTGAAATGATGTTATAAAATGAAGATCTGTTCTCATATAAGGAGTTTGTTCTTCATCTTGTCTTTTCATATTCATTTTCACTCCCATATAAAACTTTAAAGTTTTCATTTCTTTTAATGTCTTTTTAATAAATTTTTCAACATCGGGTTTCACTATTTCAATTGATTCAGCTATTGATGATGGACCGGGTTCTCCAAATTGAAAAATCCTTATTTTTATATGCCCTTTAAATGCCTCATCAGTGTTTTTAATATAATAGTCTCCCTTTACTTTAAACTCATTTTTCTTGTGTTTTTGTGATTGAAGATGTTGATTATAACTACTCTTCAAAACATCCTTTGAACAGATATCACAATGTTTTCTTTCCAACTCAAGAGGAGATATTTGATGAAATAGATTAAATGTGTGTTTGTTGGTTCGGAGGTGTTTTCTATAATGTTTATATTCGTGATTACAAACATCGCAGTACGTTGTATTCACCATATTTATAGAATAAAACTTTGCTTAAACTAAAATTTTCTTGATGAAAATTTCGTTTAATTTATAGGTGAATCTGTGCTTAAAAACATTTTATCCTCCAACTTTTTCACTTAATAAATACAATGTTTCAAGACACAAAAGACAAGTTTCAATCAATCTCTTCATCTGTTAAAGATACTGAGAAATATGTCAAGGATGTAAAATTGAACAAAGATAAATATAACAACTATTGGATAAAAACTATTATGGTAAATAATATGAGTTCTTCAATTTCCTTCAGTGGAAGGGCTTTTAGTATACCTGGTAGAACATCAATTAAAGTATCTCTAACAAAAGTTTCTCCTCTCCTTCTAGTAATATATTCAAAACTAGAAAAAGCAATGAAACAAGAAAAAGTATCAAAGAACAAAAACCTTATGGATGAAGCTTTAGAAAGAAAAGATAAGACCATCTGTAATATGCAAGGAGAAATTTGTATTTTTTTCAACAACCCTAAAGATGTAAATCTTGATGAAATAAAGGATGTTAATATATCAGGTGAAATGACATTTCGTTAAATAGTAGTTAACGATAATTTTAAAATTACCTTTAATATAAAAAATGTTGTCGTTGAATCTGATAATGAAAAAAAGTATATCGATATCGATGGTAATATACAACTGAAAGTATAGATGAATTTCAGTTTAAGTAAAGTTTTACTTTATAAATATGCTAGACTTTCCTGATTCTCCATATGACAAATTTGAGAATTGTCCTGCGTGTGAAAGACGGGGATTAAACACAGAGTCAAAAGCCTATAAACAATGTATATTCTGTGATTATCTTCTAATTAATGATAATAAAAAATATAAAAAGGAAAATAATTTTTTTAGATTTACAAAAAAATTGAATTACTTTACAAGATTGATTAGAGAAATGAATGTAAAGTATGAGGATGATAACACACCTTTCCTTACAAGGGAAGAAACTGAACGTATAAGAGAAATGTTCAAAGGATTGTTGTTGTATATTATTCATGGATGTAATTTTCAGGGAAATATCAACACAAGATATTGTATAAATAAAATAATGGATTATCTTGAAATTAAACCTGAACTTAGGATAAAATATAGAGTTTCTAAAAAAGCCAATAATAAATTAAATAACCTGTTTTTCAAATATATAAATGAATGATTTTTTACCTATTTGGGAAAATAAGATAAAATTTAACAACCATAAAAATCTCCCAAATTCATTAAGATGTCTCATAGTTGGTTCAAGTGGATGTGGAAAAACCTGCTTACTTTTAAAATGCTCCTCACTCCCAACTTTTTAGATTATGATAATTTAATAATTTTCACAAAGTCGAGTTTTCAACCAGAGTATCAACTACTCTCACAAGGTTTTAATGCTGGTCTTCAAAAAGAAGATATAATAGGTTTATTTAAACGTCAAAAAAACCTAAATGATTATAACATTGAAGATATAATTCAACTATTTTGTGATACACAGAGATGTAAAAAGAAATCAAATCTTATAACTTGTATTCTTAGTGATAATACGGATGATATACCGTCTCCCCAAGATTTGGATAAATCAAAAAAAGAACCTCGTTATCTTTGATGATTGTGTTAATGAGAGAAACCAAACGGTAATGGACAGCTACTACACAAGAGGGAGACATTCTTCTTGTAATTGTATTTATCTTAGTCAATCGTACTTTCAACTTCCTCGTCGTTCCATCAGAAACAATGCTAATACTTTTATTTTATTCAAGTTAAATTCAATAGATATCAATAATTTTTGGAGAGATAATTGTTCTACATTATGTAGTAAAAAGAAATTTGAGGATTATATGAAGCACACGACTGAAAAATATAAATATATTGTTGTGAAACAAGATGAGATATTAAGGGATATATTTTTTGTTTTATAAGCAATTACATATATAAATGACAACTATTATTATAAATCTTGTGGGTAAATCTGCTTCTGGAAAAAACTTTCATAAATCAAGGTTCTTGTGTAGTACAAATGAGAATATTGTAAATTTACTTAAAAAACACCCCGTGATACGCATTGTATCAACAACAACTAGAGCAATAAGACCTGGAGAAGTAAAAGGTGAAGATTATCACTATATTTCAGTGGAGGAACATATGCGATTGAGGAATGAAGGACAAATATTTGAGGAGGTTTCTCTTGGTACAACAAAATATTCACATTGTAAGAGTGAGTTAAAGAAACTAAAATCTGGTGGTGTTGGGATATTAGAAACTAATCCAGAAGGAACGAGACAAATTATTAAATATCTGAGCGGAGTGAAGATTTTATCATTCGGTTTTGATGTTGATGAAGAAACTCAACACAAACGTATGAAAAGCAGAGATGCAAGGATTAGTGAAGAAGAAATTACAACTCGCATTAATGTTAATAAAGAATTTGATGAAATATTTAAAGAAAAGGATTTATTTGAACACATCTACTTGAATGATGAAGAAAAGGAAAATTTCCCTGTTGATCTTTACAATTCATTAAATGATATTTTACAATAAATAAATGGATACAAAAGAAAGAGCAAGAAGATTTAAGGAACATCAAGAGTTGGTTTCAAAAGTTGTAAAACAACAGGAAGACATAAAGAAGAAACGCAGACAGAAACTAACGGGCGAAGAAGCATTTGAAAAAAAACAAGAGAAATTTTTTAAACCACTTTTAAAAACTTCCCAAGAAAAAATGAAAGATGTTTCCACAGTTCCCACAGTAGAATATACTCCCAGAAAGCTCCAAATGTTAAAAGATTTCAGTCAAATGACGGAGGAAGAATTAGAGCATATTGGAGAATTAGAACATGATGAAGGTTTATTTCAACAACTGGAAGAGATTAATCAACCCCCTGATTATATTGTGAATGCTGTTCAAAACAATGAATATTCAGCAGATTCAAAAACCAAAGCAGGACTCATTCCAACAGAACAACCAGCAATATTTCATCTTGTTCAAGAAAAGGTATTGATATTTAATGATGAATTAAGGTTCTTAAGTTCTGCTCAACCCCCTGTTAAACTAACTCCGAGATTAATGTTTCTTCTCACAAAAGATGGAAGACAAGGTTCAACTGTGAGGGATGAATCAAAGTATATTGATAAACCATTGGATATGGAAAATAATGATGATAGAGTATATATTGATTTGCTGAACACTCTAAATTATAAGGTTATTCTTTCTGGTAAAAGTAGGAAGAATGAGAAGGAGAAACACATTATTCAGGCTTTAAGTATCCTTGGTTCAGGTATTAGTTTTCTTCCAAATGACCCATCGCAATTAGTTAATAGACTGTTATTGTTGTTCGGCAGTAAGAAGGCTGGAAATAATAATTGTTTTAATGAAGCATCAGCCATTTTAGACCAGTTGATGAACATGAAAATAATTAATAAATCTCAATATAAAGAAATTTTATCTCATATTAAATCAGATGAGAAGCACAATCCTGAGTTTTAATTTCACAACAAGCGATCACACATCTTCATTCCCATACCCACTACAACTTGACACAACAAAAGAATATGAGGCATCTTTATTGTCCATGGAGACTTATAATACCTTATTTAATATAACCGAGAAAAATGACAAGTTTAGTTATAATCCGGGAAGTGGATACAAAACGATAACAGTCTCACCCGGAGCATACGAGATTTCTCAAATATCTTCCGAAATTGCTCGTCTTATGAAAGAACAGGGTGATGAACCAAAAAATATTGTTATAAACATTCAAAAACATACTTCAAAATCAACGATTAAAGTTAAAAATAACTACAAGGTTGATTTCACAATTGATAATTCATTTAGAGAGTTATTAGGTTTCTCCTCAAAAAGATTGAAACTAATGGGACGTTTTACAGTGATAATGTCATTCAAATATCCTCAGGAATAAATTCGGTGTTAATTCACTGTGATTTGATTGATGGTGCTTATAATGATGGATTAAAAACAAATACAATATTTTCATTCAGCGCATACTCAACCCCAATTGGTTATAAATTCAATATGGAGCCTAAAAATTTGGTTTATCTACCTGTGTCAGGAAAAACCATACACAGAGTAAATTTTAGGATAACCGACCAAGATAATCGTGTGATTTCTTTTAATGGAGAAGTTATATCCATCAGAATTCACCTACGTGAAGTTTTTCAATAAATAAATACGATGGTTATTGTGAGGAAGCACGAGTTGGGAAAATATAAAATAATTACAGGGGATGGGATGTTCCTTTCCCCGTACTACAAGGGTGAAGGTATGTATCTTGGTAGAGGATACTATAAACCTAAGAGACAAAGGGGTGTCGGACATCAATTTAGAGGAGATGGGATAATTGATACTCTCATGGGTATTGGTTCAACTATTCTTAAACATAAAGACCTAATTGGTTCAACTGCTTCTGCTGTGGGAAATGTAGCAGGTGCTGTAAAGAGTATAAAAGATGCTCAGAAAGAATCTCATAAATTACAAGCAATAAAAGAAATTAAGAAAGGTAAAACTCAGTTGTCCCCCCAAGAACGACAGAAAATAATTCAAATACTTGGATCAGGGTTTCAAAAGTTTTAACATCTTTTTTCCTAAATAAATACAAGTATGGAAGCAATTGATAGTATATATGATTTGGATGATACTATTATTATCTCAAACTCCACTAAAAAAGAAGATTACTTCAAGGTAAATGCAATAACTGGAACAGACTGGAATACAAATGGTACAAAAAGTTTTGAAATAAATAATCAACAAACCTATTTGAATCTCTCCGAAAGTTTCTTGTTGTGTAAATTTAAATTCACTAAGGCTGGGAATAACACAAACGCTACACTTGTAAATGATTTCTTCTGGAAAATGTTTGATAGTGTGCGATTGTATATTGGAACACAAGAAGTTGAAGCGGTTGATTATGTCTCTGCTGTATCGGAAATGATTAAATTTACACTCTATACATTCAGTGATAGAATGGGAAAGGGGTCTGTCGAAGGTTTTATTCCTGATATGTCAACGGGAACAAACACAGACCCTGGATATATTCAAAGGAAAGGAATGTATAATGATGATACAAAAGCAGAAAATAGTTTTACTGTGGCAGTTCCTCTTAAAGGTATATTTGGATTTTGTGATTATGATAAAGTTCTGTATGGTCTTAAAATTAGATTTCAACTACAAAGGAATGATAATGAAAATAGATTGCTTTTTGGTGTTGGTAATGCTTTTTGGTGATCAGAATAAATTTGTAATTGAGGAGATGAGTTGGTATATCAGTGAATATACTCCTAATCTTAAAACAGAAGAGATGTTGAATCGAAGACTTAACTCAAAGAAACCACTCAGTGTATCATACCTCAAAAGAAGATGTCAACACGTTAAACTCAATCAAACTACTTACACGTGGAATTTGGGTGTTCTGGAAGGAAAGCCACGATATCTGTGGATGATTTTTAAAAAGCCAGATGGTGATACTGCGACTGATAAGAATAATGCATTGAGTGATAATGCTAAGGTGAAACAACTTCGCGTTTCTCTAGATGGAACATTTTATCCACGAGATAGATTGGAAATTAATTGGGAAAAAATGATTTTGCTGAAGCATACAAGTCTTACCAAAAGGTGTGTGAAAGTAATGGAAATAAAGAACCTATTTTGGATATGACAGCATTTAAAAGTTTGTATACAATCTATACGTTTGACCTGAGCGCTCAAAAAGAAACTATAAAGTCTAATCGAGTGGATACTTCCCTATACATTGAAAGAGGAGAGAGTGAAGAAGTTGATACATATTGTTTGCTTTTGGAAGAAACAGAATTGCAGATTAATACAGATAATGGTGTGATGATTAGTCTCACATAATTTTTTTGTTAAATAAATGAGTGGCAAAGTACCAACTGGGGTATATGTTAATCAAATCAATCTTCATAAACTATCATCTTGTGTTCAAAATCAAAAGCCTTGTACGATTAACGTTAATACAATTCAGAGAAAAGGAGCAGTAAGAATTGATGTTTTGCTCACAAGAGAACAGGTTAAAATCTTGAATGACACTGGCTCACTTAAAATTAAAATGACAAAACCAATGTTGAAAAAATATTCAATAAGAGAGACGAGTGGAGGATTTCTCCCATTTCTAATTCCTTTATTTGCTGGTTTAAGTGCGGTTGGAGCATTGACGGGTGGTATTTCAACAGCGGTCAAAACTGCCAACGAAAGGAAGGCTCAACTCCAGGCTCAAAAAGAATTGGAAAGACATAACAAAGAGTTGGAGAAACAAATTAGTGGAAGTGGTGTAATTGTAGATTTTGCTGAAAAACTTGAAGGTCTGCCTGATAAAGCGAGATTGTTAGTTGGAGATATGCTTTCTTCTATAGCACAAGCAGGTGTAAAATTAACGAAAAGAGGTAATGGATTATATCTTTCTAATAAATAAATGAGCATTGATGAGTGGTTGAAAGAATTTGGAAAGAATACAACATCAAATTTACAACTTGCCAAAATATTGTAAGAAATTAAAAATTCATAATGTGGTTATTTGTATGAGAGATGAATTAACAAATGTGTCGAAACATACAAAGAATATTATTATGAACTTAGAAGATAATGATGGGAACGGTTCTCATTGGGTTTGTATTTTTAATAGTCAAGACAAATATTATTTTGATAGTTTTGGTCTTCCACCACCTGTTGAAGTCATAAAATTCTTACAGAATGGTGTTTATCAAACATTTCAAGTCCAAGAATTAAATTCCAAGTGTTGTGGTCAATTATGTCTATATGTGTTATTTCAACTCAACAAAAATAAAAAATTTTATGATATTATTTTTAATCTAATATAAATGACTTATGTTGGTAAAGATGGTTCTATCTTTGGTGTATCTCAAGAACTGGATATTGATTTATCAAATTATTACACAAAGGCACAGGCTGAACGACATAAATATAATATAAACAAAAATATTAACATGAAAAATGCTTATAAATTAAAAAATTATCCAAGCCCGACTGACGCGAATGACTTGGTGAGATTAAGCGATTTATCACAATATATATACTTAAATAAAAACGGCTGTGTATTCTAAAGATACAGAAGTGTTGATATTATCTCCAGGTCATACAGAATTCACAGTTCGAATTAAAATAAATTTTTATAAAGAAGGGCGTATCGTTTGTATGAGAATAGAACAATGGGGGTATGATATGAATGATTTAGGGTATAATTGGTCATTTAAAATTAACCTCGAAGACCTGGAACAATTAAATCAGTCTCGTAAGGAAGAATATTATCCACTTGGTATCGAGAATGAGTTTTGTGGAGCCACGATTAGTAAACAACAAATAAAAGAATTTAATAAGGGTAAATATAATAATGGTTTTGCCCTTGTTTATCTCATGAAAACAGAAAAAACAGGATTATATATAATAAGTAAGGAAATACAAAATGATTTAACTATGGGAAGATGGGGAGGTGTTTCGTGCCATAATATTATTCTAACATATATTTCTAATACATAAATGACAGCAAGAAGGCTTCAAGAAAATTATCATTTCTGTGTCCAAGCATACCTTCAAGAAAAGGGTATTCGGTATTTTAATAAATATGTTCTACAACATAAGAATGAGGTATTTTCAATAAAAGATTGGCATTATGCTGATGTTGATAAACCGACAACTTTAGATTTAATTAGAATGTTAAATAATGAAAAAATTATAAGGTTAAGAAAAGGTAAGGCTCTTTTAGAAATTCAAAAGAAATTTTATTGGTTTCCTGTTGTAAAAAAAATTATTTTGGATACAGGAATAACAAGAAATCCTGATGAATATATGTATAATATTCTATGGGGTGTAAACGATTCAAGTATAGTAAGGGATGAGGAAGGAGTTGAAGAAGAGAGGGAAGAGGAGGAAAAGGAGAAGGAGGAGAGAGAGAAGGAGGAAAGAGAGAATAGAGAGAGGGAGGAAAGAGAGAAGAGAGAGAGGGAGAAGAAAGAGAAGGAGGAAAAGGAGAAGAGAGAGAAGGAGGAAAGAGAGAAGAAAGAGAAGGAGGAAAAAGAGAAGAGAGAGAGGGAGGAGAGGGAGAAGAAAGAGAAGGAGGAAAAAGAGAAGAGAGAGAGGGAGGAGAGGAGGAAAGAGAGAGAATAAATAAATATTATAGTATGGAAACCAGTGAGATTCAAAAAAGAATAGAGGTATTACAGAAAATAACTCAACCCACCAAGGAGGAATACAAAGAATTAACAAGTCTATTTGCAATACTTTCAACAAAACTATTAGCATCGTCAAGCTATTCATTTTAATTCAAGTTTTTTCTTAAATAAATGGAGGAGAGAGTGAAGGCATTTCTAAGGATTCTTTATGTTTTAAAAATTAAGATTCAAATGTGCATGTTGGAAACTAAAAAGGTTTTTGCACTCTGCAGAAATTTTTCTCATAAATAAATGAGTTATTGTCTCAAATGTAAAAAGAAAACTAATACTAAAAATATTTCATATATTAAAAGTAAAAATAACAGGGTTATACAAAAAGGTATATGTTCGGTGTGTGGTTCAAAAAAAAATCAATTTATCTCCAAACACAAACTCGGAGGAGATATACAAAAGTTTTTATCAGGAAGTAAATTTACAACTACTGGAATACCAGGGGAATTACATCTTCCAGGGTATGCTTTCTGTGGTCCAGGCACAAACTTGGATAAAAGATTAGATGAGGCAGACAATCCTAAATCCTGGAGTAAACCAATCAATAGAGTTGATGAAGTGTGCATGAGACACGATATTGATTATGGGAATACCACAACGTTGGAAGAAAAGCATGAAGCCGATAGAGAAATGTTGTATAATTTGTCTCTGATACAAAATCCAACCTTGAGAGAAAAAGTTGATAGGTTCATCGTGAAGAAGATGATTAGTGCTAAATTGAAACTTGGACTTGGAAATTCAAAAAACTTATAGGCTCTAATGATGCCATTAAGACTGAAGAGCAATTAGCTGATGAATTACATAAACCAATATTCACAAAGTTTCAGAGAAGGAAAGTTTATTCCAAGGAAGTTGATTATATCTGGTCTGCTGATTTGATTGAACTCAATAATGATAAGGGGTACAAGTATGCTTTAACCGTTATTGATTTGAGGAGTAGATATGCGTGGGTTGGCGCTTTAAAAAACAAAACAGGTAATACTCTTATGTTAGCTTTTCAACAGATATTTAATAAAAGTAAGAGAAAACCTAAGAAATTGTGGACTGATGAGGGTAGAGAGTTTTATAACAAGACATTTATGAATTTTCTAAAAAATAACAGTATTACATTATACAGTACCTTTAATGAAGGGAAGGCAGTTGTTGTTGAACGTTTTAATCGTACCTTAAAAGAGAGACTATATAAAAAATTCACACAACTCGGTTCACAACAATGGTCATCTTTTATTCAGGATATTGTGGATAAGTATAATGACACGATTCACACGTCAACGAATATGAAGCCATCAGAAACATTTACAAAATTAAAATATGAAAAAGAGATTAATGTCAGAAAACCTAAGTTCAAAGTTGGTGATATCGTAAGAATATATATAGGTGGAAATCTCATTTTGAAAAGGGTTTTACTGAACGATGGACGAAAGAACTTTTTTAAATTGTTGATGTAATAGATACAGTTCCTTGGACTTATAAAATATATGATTTGGAAGGGGAAGAGATTTTAGGTTCATTTTATTCACAGGAATTACAAAAGACAAAACTAAGCAGATAATACACCTTTGTGGACACTAGAGGGACAAGTCCGAGGTGTATTACAGTATATAATGTGTGTCAAGGGGGACGTTCTTAGATCTGTGAACCCCAAACACAGAATCCTCAACTGAATAGTCAAGGCTTAACTTTTGTTTGTGTGTGTGTGTGTGTGTGCAATGGGAGCAATAGGTTGGCGCTTCACTCCCTCCTACTATACACCGTTGTGGACACTCGAGGGCCAAGTCCGAGGTGTATAACAGTATATAATGTGTGTCAAGGGGTGGACGTTCTTACATCTGTGAACCCCAAACACAGAATCCTCAACTGAATAGTCAAGGCTTAACTTTTGTTTGTTGATGTGTATGTGTGTGTGTCCCAACCCTCACATTCAAAATCTCAACCCCAACCCTCACATTCAAAATCTCAACCCCAACTCAATCCTCGCCCAACACAATGTCTTTTTCAAAATGAGATTTCCACCTATATATATATATATATATATATATATATTTTTACGTTTTTTTTTCTTCTTCCAATTCTGTCTTTTAAGGCTTTCAGGTTTGATGACGTAGAAAGGGGGAGTAAGCCTGCACTTTCTTCCCAGAACGAACAATGTATATTTTTTGTTTTTTTTCTCTTCTTCCAATTCTGTCTTTTAAGGCTTTCAGGTTTGATGACGTAAAAAGGGGGAGTAAGCCTGCACTTTCTTCCCAGAACTTTCTTGATCTTGCTCCCATCAAGCACCATCCGACAAAGAACTACATCGATAGGTTTAGATCCCAAAGAGTGATAGCAACTCCAAAAGTCTCCAAAATATAAATAAATAAAATAATAATAATAATAAATAAATAAATAAATAAATAAAAGCCCCCAAAAAAGTTTCAAGTGTCCAACATAAACCCAACTTTCCAAGTCTTCAAGGTATAACCACATTCCCGTTGAGTTTCCAAGATATGTATCACATTGTGAGTTATCAATCCAGAACCCACATTTCAAGTATTCAAAGTAAAACCAACTTACAAAGTCTCTTAAGGATAACTCATTTACTGATTTTTTTCAAAATTTGTGAGACATCAATGTAGGACCCATATTTAGAACCATCTTGGCAGAACCCTTTTCCTGAGTCTCCAAGGTAGTTATTTAAACCATCAAGGCAGAACTCATTTACTGATTTTTTCAAAATTTGTGAGTCTCCAAGGTAGGCCCCATATTTAGAACCATCTTGGCAGAACCCTTTTCCTGAGTCTCCAAGGTAGTTATTTAAACCATCAAGGCAGAACTCATTTACTGATTTTTTCAAAATTTGTGAGTCTCCAAGGTAGGCCCCATATTTAGAACCATCTTGGCAGAACTCTTTTCCTGAGTCTCCAAGGTAGTTATTTAAACCATCAAGGCAGAACTCATTTCTTGATTTTTTCAAAATTTGTGAGTCTCCAAGGTAAAACTTGTATTCTGGCTCATCAAGGTATAAGTTGTTCAGTGGGTATTGTCTTGATAACTCACAATGAGTACTATTGCTGTAAAACTCTTTTTCAGGATTTTGCTGGTCTCCAAGGTATAACTCTTTGGTTGGGTCATCAAGGACGAACTCGTTCTGTGGGTCTTGATCGCTCATAAGGTCTTCAACCAAGCCAACAATTTCGCCCCAAGTTGTAGCAAAAGCAGTATTTTCATTTCGTATTTCAGACACAATTTCCTGTGAGAGAAAATAATAATGTATTAATTAAGTTATTTAATTATTAAATGAGTATGCTTCAATCAAAGTTTGAAAATAGGAAAATAAAAAATCTTACCTCAATAGATAAGAGGTTTGAATCCAGTTCATCAACTTGAAGGTTTAGTTCCATACAAGACAGAGAGTTCCAAGGAACACCAAAGTCCTCCCACTCAAGGTCTTCAACCAAGCCAACAATTTCCCCCCAAGTTGTAGCAAAAGCAGTATTTTCTTTTTGTATTTCAGATACAATTTCCTGTGAGAGAAAATAATAATGTATTAATTAAGTTATTTAATTATTAAATGAGTATGCTTCAATCAAAGTTTGAAAATAGGAAAATAAAAAATCTTACCTCAATAGATAAGAGGTTTGAATCCAGTTCATCAACTTGAAGGTTTAGTTCCATAGAAGACAGAGAGTTCGAGACAAGCACACAGAACACCATTGCCAGCAAGAACAAATGTTTAAAATGGAGCCTGGGTTTGAAGCTTTTATAGAGAAAGACTGGTGGGTGTGGTTTCCTTTGGAAATTCCTGCAAGCCTGCAAGCCCTTCATTAGGAAATTTTTCAAAACCATAACATCCTGTAATTTTCTAGTGATTTCTTTGTGAGTCAGAGATGAACTGGAAATGATGTAAGAGTGGGCGGGGCTTAGCAAAAGTAGGCGGAGCTTAGGAAAAGTGGGCGTGGCTTAGAAAAAATACCTTATGAAAAGTGGGCGGAGCTTAGCAAAAGTGGGCGGGGCTTAGGAAAAGTGGGCGTGGTTTAGAAAAAATACCTCATGAAAAGTGGGCGGAGCTTAGCAAAAGTGGGCGGAGCTTAGGAAAAGTGGGCGTGGCTTAGAAAAAATACCTCATGAAAAGTGGGCGGAGCTTAGCAAAAGTGGGCGGGGCTTAGGAAAAGTGGGCGTGGCTTAGAAAAAATACCTTATGAAAAGTGGGCGGAGCTTAGCAAAAGTGGGCGGGGCTTAGGAAAAGTGGGCGGGGCTTAAAGAAAAGTGGGCGGGGCTTATTGAATAGCTTGCGGAAAGTGGGCGGGGCTTAACAAAAGTGGGCGGGGCTTAAAGAAAAGTGGGCGGGGCTTAACAAAAAATAACCTGTGGCTCAGGAGGTGGTCAAACAAGAGCATTAAGAGAAGTTTATCATTTCGTAATGGCACAAATGGGGTATCTTAAAAAATATAAAGATTCAAATGTTTTGTTTGTCAATATTTTAGATGGGGATTATTGTGCAAAGAAAATTAAACTATTGAAGGAATTTGAGAATGAACAAATCTTTATAGGTTCAATGAGTGAGCTGTTCAACCCCCAGGTGTTCAATTCAATGAGGTTCAACCTCCAAGTTAAAAGGGGAG
>NW_028222317.1:35000-37500 GCF_056783735.1 Eptatretus burgeri
TGTGTGTTTGTGTGTGTGTGTGGTGTTTCTGTGTCCGTGTGTATGAGTGTTTGTGCGTGTGTGTGTGTTTGTGCGTGTACGTTTGTGTGTGTATGTGCGTGTACGCGTGTGTGTGTGTCTATGTGAGTGTACGCATGTGTGTGTATGTGCGTGTACGTGTGTGTATATGTGTGTATGTGCGTGTACGTGTGTGTATGTGCGTGTCCGTGTGGGTGTGTGTATGTGCGTGTGTGTGTATGTGCGTGTATGTGTGTATGTGTGTGTGTGTATGTGTGTATGTGCGTGTGTGTATGTGCGTGTACGCGCGTGTGTGTGTGTGTGTGTGTGTGTGTGTGTGTGTTTGTGTGTGTGCGTGTACGCGTGTGTGCATGTGCATGTGTGTACGCTTGTGTGTGTCTGTGTGTGTGTGTGTGCGCGTGTGTGTGTGTGTGTGTGTGCGTGTGTGTGTGTTTGTGCGTGTACGCGCGCGTGTGTGTGTGTGTGTGTGTATGTGTGTGTGTGTGTGTGTGGTGTTTCTGTGTCCGTGTGTATGAGTGATTGTGCGTGTGTGTGTGTTTGTGCGTGTACGTTTGTGTGTGTACGTACGTGTAAGCGTGTGTGTGTGTGTCTATGTGCGTGTACGCATGTGTGTGTATGTGCGTGTACGTGATTGTATATGTGTGTATGTGCGTGTACGTGCATGTGTATATGTGCGTGTGTATGTGTGTATGTGCGTGTGTGTGTGTGTGTGTGTGCGTGTTCGCGTGTGTGTATATGTGCGTGTGTGCACGTGTATGTGTGTGTGTATGTGCGTGTGTATGTGTGTATGTGCGTGTGTGTGTATGTGCGTGTACGCGCGTGTGTGTGTGTGTGTGTGCGTGTACGCGTGTGTGTGTATGTGCGTGTGTGCACGCGTGTGTGTGTATGTGTGTGTGTGAGTGTGCACGAGTGTGTGTGTGTGTGTGCGTGTGTGTGTTTGTGCGTGTACGCGTGTGTGTGTGTTTGTGCGTGTACGCGAGTGCGTGTTTGTGTTTGTGTGTGTGTTTGTGTGTGGTGTTTCTGTGTCCGTGTGTATGAGCGTTTGTGCGTGTGTGTGTGTGTGTTTGTGCGTGTACGTTTGTGTGTGCATGTGCGTGTATGCGTGTGTGTGTCTATGTGCGTGTACGCATTTGTGTATGTGCGTGTACGTGTGTGTATATGTGTGTATGTGCGTGTACGTGTGTGTGTGTGTGTGCATGCGTGTGTGTATGTGTGTGTGCGCATGTGTGTGTGTGTGTGTGTGCGTGTGTGTGTTTGTGCGTGTGTGCACGCGTGTGTGTGTATGTGTGTGTGTGTGCGAGTGTGTGTGTGTGTGTGTGTGTGTGCGTGTGTGTGTGTGTGCTTGTGTGTGTGTGGTTGTGTTTGTGCATGTACGCACGTGTGTGTGTGTGTGTGTGTGTGTGTGTGTCTGTGTGTGTGCGTGTGTGTGTGTGTGTGTGTCTGTGTGTGTGCGTGGGGGGGGGTTGGTAGTTTCTGGGTGGATTTTATCATGCAAAACCACCAGAGGTGAGTGAAAAGTCTTTGGGGAAGGTTTGAGCACCCATGGGTCAAAAGGTGTGGCTGTCAAATCAGAAGAGACACACACACAGTTGGAGTGTGATTGGGCTAATGGGGGTGGGGTTGGGCGTGGAGTTGGGGCAAAGTGCAAAACTATCCTGGAGGAGTGGACACATCATGCAAAGTGTGAGTGTGCCTTTTTGGTGAAAGGGTGTACCCGCTATATGGAAGCAAGCACCTGTTGGTGGTGGGGGAGGGGAATGAGGGGTGTGGGGGGAGGTTTAAAATGTAAAACCACCCTGGTGGAGTGAACAGTCTTAAAGACAAGTTTGAGATGTCTGGGTCAAATGGTGTGGTCTGCTTTTCAGAAGAAGCGCACACATACACACACACACACACAGACTTGCCTCAAATATGTCTGCAGATTGTGATGTTCACAGGATGGAGGGGAAGAGAATGAGATCACGGGGGAAGATCAAGAAGAGAGAGTTGATGTTTAACTCCTGCAGAGTCAATTCGGATGTAGAACTGTTTGCCAGAAAGTGTTGAGGAAGATGAGGGGAAAGTTTAAAAAGAGGAAGAAGTTTTATGTGGAGGAAGAACTTGATGAGATGAACCGTCACAGGTGATGGGGAGAAGTCCATGCAGGTGTGGAGTGAAAGAATATTTTATTCTTGACAGATTTGGGGTCTGGGTGGATTGTTTTGAGCAGCACATTTTAACATCACTCCACATTGGTTTCATTAACATGTGTTAATGATTCACATTCCCACAGGAGAAGTTGGTGACCATATTTCCCTGAACCTTTGTGTTCATCTCACCGTCATTTCATCATTTGGGTAAAGAGATGAACATCATTCGTCAGGTGGGCCAGTGGCGCAATGGATAACGCGTCTGACTACGTATCAGAAGATTGTAGGTTCGACTCCTACCTGGCTCGAGCGTTTATTTAATTTTATTTTTGAACCAGGTCGGTTTCATGAGG
>NW_028222317.1:42500-49632 GCF_056783735.1 Eptatretus burgeri
GACAAGTTTGAGATGTCTGGGTCAAATGGTGTGGTCTGCTTTTCAGAAGAAGCGCACACATACACACACACACACACACAGACTTGCCTCAAATATGTCTGCAGATTGTGATGTTCACAGGATGGAGGGGAAGAGAATGAGATCACGGGGAAGATCAAGAAGAGAGAGTTGATGTTTAACTCCTGCAGAGTCAATTCGGATGTAGAACTGTTTGCCAGAAAGTGTTGAGGAAGATGAGGGGAAAGTTTAAAAAGAGGAAGAAGTTTTATGTGGAGGAAGAACTTGATGAGATGAACCGTCACAGGTGATGGGGAGAAGTCCATGCAGGTGTGGAGTGAAAGAATATTTTATTCTTGACAGATTTGGGGTCTGGGTGGATTGTTTTGAGCAGCACATTTTAACATCACTCCACATTGGTTTCATTAACATGTGTTAATGATTCACATTCCCACAGGAGAAGTTGGTGACCATATTTCCCTGAACCTTTGTGTTCATCTCACCGTCATTTCATCATTTGGGTAAAGAGATGAACATCATTCGTCAGGTGGGCCAGTGGCGCAATGGATAACGCGTCTGACTACGTATCAGAAGATTGTAGGTTCGACTCCTACCTGGCTCGAGCGTTTATTTAATTTTATTTTTGAACCAGGTCGGTTTCATGAGGTCACGTGGTCGCATTCACATGTTTAATATTTGTTTCTTCTTGAAGTGTGTTCCTCCGACTGGAAGTCGAACCTTCGGTGGTGATTCAGTGTCTCTTTATAAGGAGGACATGAACCGTTCAAAAGTCCTCGTGACCTTGGCCCGGTCCAAATCCACCTTTTTGGTTCCATATCCGAGGAGACCAGAGATTGACACCGACATATTCTGAAGATCGTGAGGCATTTTATTTACCCATTGCATGATTGGCACCGGCACATCATGGTCTGCCCTTTTTGAAAGACATCACGAATCTGTCACGTTCACATGGAACACGGGAATTTCAAAATGACGTATAAATGCGAAACGAACCGTGTGTGTGTGTGTGTTTGTGTGTGTGTGGTGTTTCTGTGTCCGTGTGTATGAGTGTTTGTGCGTGTGTGTGTGTGTGTGTGTTTGTGCGTGTACGTTTGTGTGTGTATGTGCGTGTACGCGTGTGTGTGTGTCTATGTGAGTGTACGCATGTGTGTGTATGTGCGTGTACGTGTGTGTATATGTGTGTATGTGCGTGTACGTGTGTGTATGTGCGTGTCCGTGTGCGCGTGTGTATGTGCGTGTGTGCATGTGCGTGTATGTGTGTGTGTGTGTGTGTGTGTGTGTGTGTGTGTGTGTGTGTGTGTGTGTGTGTGTGTGTGGTGTTTCTGTGTCCGTGTGTATGAGTGTTTGTGCGTGTGTGTGTTTGTGCGTGTACGTTTGTGTGTGTATGTACGTGTAAGCGTGTGTGTGTGTGTCTATGTGCGTGTACGCATGTGTGTGTATGTGCGTGTACGTGATTGTATATGTGTGTATGTGCGTGTACGTGCATGTGTGTATGTGCGTGTGTATGTGTGTATGTGCGTGTGTGTGTGTGTGCGTGTTCGCGTGTGTGTATATGTGCGTGTGTGCACGTGTGTGTGTATGTGCGTGTGTATGTGTGTATGTGCGTGTACGCGCGTGTGTGTGTGTGTGTGTGTGTATGTGTGTATGTGCGCGTGTGTGTATGTGCGTGTAAGTGCGTGTGTGTGTGTGTGTGTGTGCACGCGTGTGTGTGTATGTGTGTGTGAGTGTGCGCGCGTGTGTGTGTGTGCGTGTGTGTGTGTTTGTGCGTGTACGCGTGTGTGTGTGTGTGTTTGTGCGTGTACGCGCGAGTGTGTGTTTGTGTTTGTGTGTGTGTGTTTGTGTGTGGTGTTTCTGTGTCCGTGTGTATGAGTGTTTGTGCGTGTGTGTGTGTGTGTGTGTTTGTGCGTGTACGTTTGTGTGTGTATGTGCGTGTATGCGTGTGTGTGTCTATGTGCGTGTACGCATTTGTGTATGTGCGTGTACGTGTGTGTATATGTGTGTATGTGCGTGTACGTGTGTGTGTGTGTGTGCATGCGTGTGTGTATGTGTGTGTGTGTGTGTGTGTGTGTGTGTGCGTGTGTGTGTGTTTGTGCGTGTGTACACGCGTGTGTGTGTATGTGTGTGTGTGCGCGTGTGTGTTTGTGTGTGTGTGCGTGTGTGTGTGTGTGTGCTTGTGTGTGTGTTTGTGTTTGTGCATGTACGCGTGCGTGTGTGTGTGTGTCTGTGTGTGTGTGTGTGTGTCTGTGTGTGTGCGTGGGGGGGGGGGGGGTTGGTAGTTTCTGGGTGGATTTTATCATGCAAAACCACCAGAGGTGAGTGAAAAGTCTTTGGGGAAGGTTTGAGCACCCATGGGTCAAAAGGTGTGGCTGTCAAATCAGAAGAGACACACACACAGTTGGAGTGTGATTGGGCTAATGGGGGTGGGGTTGGGCGTGGAGTTGGGGCAAAGTGCAAAACTATCCTGGAGGAGTGGACACATCATGCAAAGTGTGAGTGTGCCTTATTGGTGAAAGGGTGTACCCGCTATATGGAAGCAAGCACCTGTTGGTGGTGGGGGAGGGGAATGAGGGGTGTGGGGGGAGGTTTAAAATGTAAAACCACCCTGGTGGAGTGAACAGTCTTAAAGACAAGTTTGAGATGTCTGGGTCAAATGGTGTGGTCTGCTTTTCAGAAGAAGCGCACACATACACACACACACACACAGACTTGCCTCAAATATGTCTGCAGATTGTGATGTTCACAGGATGGAGGGGAAGAGAATGAGATCACGGGGAAGATCAAGAAGAGAGAGTTGATGTTTAACTCCTGCAGAGTCAATTCGGATGTAGAACTGTTTGCCAGAAAGTGTTGAGGAAGATGAGGGGAAAGTTTAAAAAGAGGAAGAAGTTTTATGTGGAGGAAGAACTTGATGAGATGAACCGTCACAGGTGATGGGGAGAAGTCCATGCAGGTGTGGAGTGAAAGAATATTTTATTCTTGACAGATTTGGGGTCTGGGTGGATTGTTTTGAGCAGCACATTTTAACATCACTCCACATTGGTTTCATTAACATGTGTTAATGATTCACATTCCCACAGGAGAAGTTGGTGACCATATTTCCCTGAACCTTTGTGTTCATCTCACCGTCATTTCATCATTTGGGTAAAGAGATGAACATCATTCGTCAGGTGGGCCAGTGGCGCAATGGATAACGCGTCTGACTACGTATCAGAAGATTGTAGGTTCGACTCCTACCTGGCTCGAGCGTTTATTTAATTTTATTTTTGAACCAGGTCGGTTTCATGAGGTCACGTGGTCGCATTCACATGTTTAATATTTGTTTCTTCTTGAAGTGTGTTCCTCCGACTGGAAGTCGAACCTTCGGTGGTGATTCAGTGTCTCTTTATAAGGAGGACATGAACCGTTCAAAAGTCCTCGTGACCTTGGCCCGGTCCAAATCCACCTTTTTGGTTCCATATCCGAGGAGACCAGAGATTGACACCGACATATTCTGAAGATCGTGAGGCATTTTATTTACCCATTGCATGATTGGCACCGGCACATCATGGTCTGCCCTTTTTGAAAGACATCACGAATCTGTCACGTTCACATGGAACACGGGAATTTCAAAATGACGTATAAATGCGAAACGAACCGTGTGTGTGTGTGTGTTTGTGTGTATGTGCGTGTGTATGTGCGTGTACACGCGTGTATGCGTGTGTGTGTGTGTGCGTGTACGCGTGTGTGTGTATGTGCGTGTGTGCATGCTTGTGTGTGTCTGTGTGTGTGTGTGTGTGTGTGTGTGTGTGTGTGTGTGTGTGTGTGTGTGTGTGTGTGTGTGTGTGTGTGTGCGCGTGTGTGTGTGTTTGTGCGTGTACGTGTGTGTGCGTTTGTGCGTGTTCGCGTGTGTGTGTGTGTGTGTGTGTGTGTGTGTGTGTGTGTGTGTGTGTGTGTGTGCGTGTGTGTGTGTGTGTGGTGTTTCTGTGTCCGTGTGTATGAGTGTTTGTGCATGTGTGTGTGTTTGTGCGTGTACGTTTGTGTGTGTATGTACGTGTAAGCGTGTGTGTGTGTGTCTATGTGCGTGTACGCATGTGTGTGTATGTGCGTGTACGTGATTGTATATGTGTGTATGTGCGTGTACGTGCATGTGTGTATGTGCGTGTGTATGTGTGTATGTGCGTGTGTGTGTGTGTGTGTGTGCGTGTTCGCGTGTGTGTATATGTGCGTGTGTGCACGTGTGTGTGTGTATGTGCGTGTGTATGTGTGTATGTGCGTGTGTGTGTATGTGCGTGTACGCGTGTGTGTGTGTGTGTGTGTGTGTGTGCGTGTACGCGTGTGTGTGTATGTGCGTGTGTGCACGCGTGTGTGTGTATGTGCGTGTGTGTATGTGCGTGTACACGCGTGTGTGTGTGTGTGTGCACGCGTGTGTGTGTATATGTGTGTGTGTTTGTGCGTGTACGCGTGTGTGTGTGTGTGTTTGTGCGTGTACGCGCGAGTGTGTGTTTGTGTTTGTGTGTGTGTGTGTGTTTGTGTGTGGTGTTTCTGTGTCCGTGTGTATGAGTGTTTGTGCGTGTGTGTGTGTGTTTGTGCGTGTACGTTTGTGTGTGTATGTGCGTGTATGCGTGTGTGTGTCTATGTGCGTGTACGCATTTGTGTATGTGCGTGTACGTGTGTGTATATGTGTGTATGTGCGTGTACGTGTGTGTGTGTATGTGCGTGTCCATGTGGGTGTGTGTATGTGCTTGTGTGTATGTGCGTGTGTGTGTGTGTGCGCGTGTTTGTGTGTGTGCGTGTGTGTGTATGTGCGTGTGTGTATGTGCGTGTGTGTGTGTGTGTGTGTGTGTGTGCGTGTGTGTGTGTGTGTGTGTGTGTGTGTGTGTGTGTGTGTGTGTGTGTGTGTGTGTGTGTGTGTGTGTGTGTGTGTGTGTGTGTGTGTGTGTGTGTGTGTGCGGGGGGGTTGGTAGTTTCTGGGTGGATTTTATCATGCAAAACCACCAGAGGTGAGTGAAAAGTCTTTGGGGAAGGTTTGAGCACCCATGGGTCAAAAGGTGTGGCTGTCAAATCAGAAGAGACACACACACAGTTGGAGTGTGATTGGGCTAATGGGGGTGGGGTTGGGCGTGGAGTTGGGGCAAAGTGCAAAACTATCCTGGAGGAGTGGACACATCATGCAAAGTGTGAGTGTGCCTTATTGGTGAAAGGGTGTACCCGCTATATGGAAGCAAGCACCTGTTGGTGGTGGGGGAGGGGAATGAGGGGTGTGGGGGGAGGTTTAAAATGTAAAACCACCCTGGTGGAGTGAACAGTCTTAAAGACAAGTTTGAGATGTCTGGGTCAAATGGTGTGGTCTGCTTTTCAGAAGAAGCGCACACATACACACACACACAGACTTGCCTCAAATATGTCTGCAGATTGTGATGTTCACAGGATGGAGGGGAAGAGAATGAGATCACGGGGGAAGATCAAGAAGAGAGAGTTGATGTTTAACTCCTGCAGAGTCAATTCGGATGTAGAACTGTTTGCCAGAAAGTGTTGAGGAAGATGAGGGGAAAGTTTAAAAAGAGGAAGAAGTTTTATGTGGAGGAAGAACTTGATGAGATGAACCGTCACAGGTGATGGGGAGAAGTCCATGCAGGTGTGGAGTGAAAGAATATTTTATTCTTGACAGATTTGGGGTCTGGGTGGATTGTTTTGAGCAGCACATTTTAACATCACTCCACATTGGTTTCATTAACATGTGTTAATGATTCACATTCCCACAGGAGAAGTTGGTGACCATATTTCCCTGAACCTTTGTGTTCATCTCACCGTCATTTCATCATTTGGGTAAAGAGATGAACATCATTCGTCAGGTGGGCCAGTGGCGCAATGGATAACGCGTCTGACTACGTATCAGAAGATTGTAGGTTCGACTCCTACCTGGCTCGAGCGTTTATTTAATTTTATTTTTGAACCAGGTCGGTTTCATGAGGTCACGTGGTCGCATTCACATGTTTAATATTTGTTTCTTCTTGAAGTGTGTTCCTCCGACTGGAAGTCGAACCTTCGGTGGTGATTCAGTGTCTCTTTATAAGGAGGACATGAACCGTTCAAAAGTCCTCGTGACCTTGGCCCGGTCCAAATCCACCTTTTTGGTTCCATATCCGAGGAGACCAGAGATTGACACCGACATATTCTGAAGATCGTGAGGCATTTTATTTACCCATTGCATGATTGGCACCGGCACATCATGGTCTGCCCTTTTTGAAAGACATCACGAATCTGTCACGTTCACATGGAACACGGGAATTTCAAAATGACGTATAAATGCGAAACGAACCGTGTGTGTGTGTGTGTTTGTGTGTGTGTGTGGTGTTTCTGTGTCCGTGTGTATGAGTGTTTGTGCGTGTGTGTGTGTTTGTGCGTGTACGTTTGTGTGTGTATGTGCGTGTACGCGTGTGTGTGTGTCTATGTGAGTGTACGCATGTGTGTGTATGTGCGTGTACGTGTGTGTATATGTGTGTATGTGCGTGTACGTGTGTGTGTATGTGCGTGTCCGTGTGGGTGTGTGTATGTGCGTGTGTGTGTATGTGCGTGTATGTGTGTATGTGTGTGTGTGTATGTGTGTATGTGCGTGTGTGTATGTGCGTGTACGCGCGTGTGTGTGTGTGTGTGTGTGTGTGTTTGTGTGTGTGCGTGTACGCGTGTGTGCATGTGCATGTGTGTACGCTTGTGTGTGTCTGTGTGTGTGTGTGCGCGTGTGTGTGTGTGTGTGTGTGTGTGTGTGTGTGTGTGTGTGTGTGTGTGTGTGTGTGTGTGTGTGTGTGTGTGTGTGGTGTTTCTGTGTCCGTGTGTATGAGTGTTTGTGCGTGTGTGTGTGTTTGTGCGTGTACGTTTGTGTGTGTATGTACGTGTAAGCGTGTGTGTGTGTGTCTATGTGCGTGTACGCATGTGTGTGTATGTGCGTGTACGTGATTGTATATGTGTGTATGTGCGTGTACGTGCATGTGTGTATGTGCGTGTGTGTGTGTGCGTGTTCGCGTGTGTGTATATGTGCGTGTGTGCACGTGTGTGTGTGTATGTGCGTGTGTATGTGTGTATGTGCGTGTGTGTGTATGTGCGTGTACGCGCGTGTGTGTGTGTGTGTGTGTGTGTG
>NW_028222318.1:17500-35000 GCF_056783735.1 Eptatretus burgeri
ACTCTCACTCTTGCTCACACATTCACTCACTCACACACTCTCTCTCACACTCACTCTCACTCTCTCTCTCTCTCTCTCACACACTTACTCTTACTCTCTCTCTCTCTCACACACTTACTCTCACTCTCTCTCTCTCTCTCTCACACACTTACTCTCACACTCTCTCTCTCTCTCACACACACTTACTCTCACACTCTCTCTCTCTCTCACACACTTACTCTCACACTCTCTCTGACACTCTCACTCACTCACTCTCACTCTCTCTCACACACTTACTCTCACACTCTCTCTGACACTCTCACTCTCTCTCACACACTTACTCTCACACTCTCTCTGACACTCTCACTCTCTCTCACACACTTACTCTCACACTCTCTGACACTCTCACTCTCTCACACACACTCTCTCTCACACACACTCTCACTCACACACTCGCTCTCACTCTCACTCTCACTCACACACACTCCAACTCTCACTCTCACTCACACACACTCCAACTCTCACTCTCACTCTCTCACACACTCACTCTCACTCTCTCTCACACACACACTCTCACTCTTGCTCACACACTCACACTCTCACTCTCTCTCACACAGTCTCACTCTCACTCTCTCTCTCTCACACAGTCTCACTCTCACTCTCTCTCTCACACAGTCTCACTCTCACTCTCTCTCACACAGTCTCACTCTCACTCTCACTCACACTCTCACACTCTCACACTCTCACACTCTCACACTGTCTCTCTCTCTCTCTCTCTACCTCTCTCTCTACCTCTCTCTCTACCTTTCTCTCTACCTCTCTCTCTACCTCTCTACCTACCTCACTACCTCACTCTCTCCCACTCTACCTACCTCTCTACCTACCTCTCTACCTACCTCTCTACCTCTCTCTCTACCTCTCTACCTACCTCTCTACCTACCTCTCTACCTACCTCTCTACCTACCTCTCTACCTACCTCTCTACCTACCTCTCTACCCCTCTACCCCTCTACCCCTCTACCACCTCTCTCTCAAACTCACTCTCTCTCTCTCAAAATCTCTCTCTCTCTCAAAAAATCTCTCTCTCTCTCTCTCAAAAAATCTCTCTCTCTCTCTCTCAAAAAATCTCTCTCTCTCTCTCTCTCAAAAAATCTCTCTCTCTCTCTCTCTCAAAAAATCTCTCTCTCTCAAAAAATCTCTCTCTCTCTCTCTCTCAAAATCTCTCTCTCTCTCTCTCTCTCTCTCAAAAAATCTCTCTCTCTCTCTCTCTCTCTCAAAACTCTCTCTCTCTCTCTCTCAAAAAATCTCTCTCTCTCTCTCTCTCTCTCTCTCTCTCTCTCTCTCTCTCTCTCTCTCTCTCTCTCTCTCTCTCTCTCTCTCAAAAAAAAAATCTCTCTCTCTCTAAAAAAAATCTCTCTCTCTCTCTCTAAAAAAAATCTCTCTCTCTCTCTCTAAAAAAAATCTCTCTCTCTCTCAAAAAAAATCTCTCTCTCTCTCTCTCTAAAAAATCTCTCTCTCTCTCTCTCTAAAAAATCTCTCTCTCTCTCTCTCTCTCTCTCTCTCTCTCTCTCTCTCTCTCTCTCTCTCTCTCTCACAAACTCTCTCTCTCTCTCACAAACTCACTCTCTCTCTCTCTCACAAACTCACTCTCTCTCTCTCTCTCTCACAAACTCACTCTCTCTCTCTCTCACAAACTCACTCTCTCTCTCTCTCACAAACTCACTCTCTCTCTCTCTCACAAACTCACTCTCTCTCTCTCTCACAAACTCACTCTCTCTCTCTCTCACAAACTCACTCTCTCTCTCTCTCTCACAAACTCACTCTCTCTCTCTCTCACAAACTCACTCTCTCTCTCTCTCACAAACTCACTCTCTCTCTCTCTCACAAACTCACTCTCTCTCTCTCTCACAAACTCACTCTCTCTCTCTCTCACAAACTCACTCTCTCTCTCTCTCACAAACTCACTCTCTCTCTCTCTCACAAACTCACTCTCTCTCTCTCACAAACTCACTCTCTCTCTCTCACAAACTCACTCTCTCTCTCTCACAAACTCACTCTCTCTCTCTCACAAACTCACTCTCTCTCTCTCACAAACTCACTCTCTCTCTCTCACAAACTCACTCTCTCTCTCTCACAAACTCACTCTCTCTCTCTCTCACAAACTCACTCTCTCTCTCACAAACTCACTCTCTCTCTCTCACAAACTCACTCTCTCTCTCTCACAAACTCACACTCTCTCTCTCACAAACACACTCTCTCTCTCTCTCACAAACTCACTCTCTCTCTCTCACAAACTCACTCTCTCTCTCTCACAAACTCACTCTCTCTCTCTCACAAACTCACTCTCTCTCTCTCACAAACTCACTCTCCATCTCATTCTCTCTCACACCCTCACTCTCTCTCACATTCTCACACTCTCACTCCCACTCTCTCTCTCTCACACACTCACCCTCACTCACACACTCACTCTCTCTCACTTAAACACTCACTCTCACACTCTCTCAATCTATCTCACACACTCACTCTCTCTCACACACTCTCTCTCTCTCACACACTCACTCTCACTCTCACTCTCACTCACTCATTCACACACTCACTCGCTCTGACACTCTCACTCCCTCTCACACACTCACTCTCTCTCTCTCTCACACACACTCACACTCACACTCACTCATTCACACACTCTCACACACTCACTCTCACTCACTCACACACTCACTCTCCCTCTCTCTCTCTCTCACTCACACACACTCACTCACCCACTCACTCTCTCTCACTCTCTCTCACACACTCACTCTCACTCTCTCTCTCTCACACTCACTCTCACTCTCTCTCTCTCACACACTCACTCTCACTCTTGCTCACACACTCACTCTCACACACTCACTGTCACTCTCTCACACTCACTCTCACACTCTCACTTTCTCACTCTCTCTCTCTCTCACACACTTACTCTCACACTCTCTCTCACTCACACACACTCTCTCTCACACACTCTCTCCCTCACTCTCTCTCTCTCTCTCTCTCTCTCTCTCTCTCTCTCTCTCTCTCTCTCTCTCTCTCTCTCACACACTCACTCTCACTCACACATTCACCCTCACTCACACACTCTCTCAATCTATCTCACACACTCACTCTTTCTCACACACTCACTCTCTCTCACACTCTCACTCTCGAACTCACTCACACACACTCTCTCTCACACACTCACTCTCACTCACACACACACACACTCTCACTCTCTCTCCCTCTCACTCTCTCTCACACTGTCTCACTCTCACTCTCTCTCACACTGTCTCACTCTCACTCTCTGTCACACTGTCTCACTCTCACACACTCACTCTCACTCTCAAACACACTCACACTCTCTCTCTCACTCTCTCTCTCTCACATTCTCACTCTCACTCTCTCACACACTCACTCTCACTCTCTCTCTCACACACTCACTCTCACTTTCACACACTCACTCTCACTCTCTCTCACACACTCACTCTCACTCTCTCTCGCACACTCACCCTCACTCACACACTCACTCTCTCTCACTTACACACTCACTCTCACACTCTCTCAATCTATCTCACACACTCAATCACTCACCCTCACTCACACACTCACTCTCTCTCACTTAAACACTCACTCTCACACTCTCTCAATCTATCTCACACACTCAATCACTCACACACTCATTCTTTCTCACACACTCACTCTCTCACACACTCACACTCTCTCTCTCACTCACTCACACACTCTCTCACATACTTACTCTCACACTCTCTCACACACTCACTCTCACTGTCTCTCACACTCACTCTCACTCTCTCTCACACACTCTCTCACTCACACACTCACTCTCACTCTCTCACACTCTCACTCTCTCTCTCACACACTCACTCTCACTCTCACACACTCACTCTCTCTCACACACTCACTCTCTCTCACACACTCACTCTCTCTGACACTCTCACTCTCCCTCTCACACACTCACTCTCACTCAGACACTCACTCTCTCTCTCTCACACACTCACTCTCACTCTCTCTCTCACACACTCACTCTCACTCTCACACACTCACTCTCTCTCACACACTCACTCTCTCTGACACTCTCACTCTCTCTCACACGCTCACTCTCCCTCTCACACACTCACTCCCACTCTCTCTCTCTCACACACTCACCCTCACTCTCACTCTCTCTCACACACTCACTCTCTCAATCTATCTCACACACTCAATCACTCACCCTCACTCACACACTCACTCTCTCTCACTTAAACACTCACTCTCACACTCTCTCAATCTATCTCACACACTCACTCTCTCTCACACACTCTCTCTCTCTCACACACTCACTCTCACTCTCACTCTCACTCACTCATTCACACACTCACTCGCTCTGACACTCTCACTCCCTCTCACACACTCACTCTCTCTCTCTCTCACACACACTCACACTCACACACTCTCACTCATTCACACACTCTCACACACTCACTCTCACTCACTCACTCTCCCTCTCTCTCTCTCTCACTCACACACACTCACACACTCACTCTCACTCTCTCTCTCTCACACACTCACTCTCACTCTCTCTCTCTCTCACACACTCACCCTCACTCTCTCTCTCACACTCACTCTCACTCTCTCCCTCTCTCACACACTCACTCTCACTCTTGCTCACACACTCACTCTCACACACTCACTGTCACTCTCTCACACTCACTCTCACACTCTCACTTTCTCACTCTCTCTCTCTCACACACTTACTCTCACACTCTCTCTCACTCACACACACTCTCACTCACACACACTCTCCCTCACTCTCTCTCTCTCTCTCACACACTCACTCTCACTCACACATTCACCCTCACTCACACACACTCTCTCTCACACACTCACTCTCACTCACACACACACACACACTCTCACTCTCTCTCCCTCTCACTCTCTCTCACACTGTCTCACTCTCACTCTCTCTCACACTGTCTCACTCTCACTCTCTGTCACACTGTCTCACTCTCACACACTCACTCTCACTCTCAAACACACTCACACTCACTCTCACTCACACACACACTCTCACTCTCTCACTCTCTCTCTCACATTCTCACTCTCACTCTCTCACACACTCACTCTCACTCTCTCTCTCTCTCACACATTCACCCTCACACTCTCACTCTCTAACTCACTCACACACTCTCTCACACACTCACTCTCACTCTCTCTCTCACACACTCACTCTCACTTTCACACACTCACTCTCACTCTCTCTCACACACTCACCCTCACTCTCTTTCACTTACACACTCACTCTCACACTCTCTCAATCTATCTCACACACTCAATCACTCACCCTCACTCACACACTCACTCTCTCTCACTTAAACACTCACTCTCACACTCTCTCAATCTATCTCACACACTCAATCACTCACACACTCATTCTTTCTCACACACTCACTCTCTCACACACTCACACTCTCTCACTCACTCACACACTCTCTCACATACTTACTCTCACACTCTCTCACACACTCACTCTCACTGTCTCTCACACTCACTCTCACTCTCTCTCACACACTCTCTCACTCACACACTCACTCTCACTCTCTCTCACACTCTGACTCTCTCTCTCACACACTCACTCTCACTCTCACACACTCACTCTCACTCTCACACACTCACTCTCTCTGACACTCTCACTCTCCCTCTCACACACTCACTCTCACACACTCACTCTCTCTGACACTCTCACTCTCCCTCTCACACACTCACTCTCACTCAGACACTCACTCTCTCTCTCTCACACACTCACTCTCACTCTCTCACACTCTCACTCTCTCTCTCACACACTCACTCTCACTCTCACACACTCACTCTCTCTCACACACTCACTCTCTCTGACACTCTCACTCTCTCTCACACGCTCACTCTCCCTCTCACACACTCACTCTCACTCAGACACTCACTCTCTCTCTCTCACACATTCACCCTCACTCACCCACTCACTCTCACACTCTCTCAATCTATCTCACACACTCACTCTCTCTCTCACACACTCACTCTCACTCTCTCTCTCACACACTCACTCTCACTCTCTCTCTCACACACTCACTCTCACTCTCTCACACACTCACTCTCACTCTTGCTCACACACTCACTCATTCACACACTCACTCTCTCTCTCTCACACTCACTCTCACACTCTCACTTTCTCACTCTCTCTCTCTCTCTCACACTCTCTCTCACTCACACACACACTCACTCTCTCACACACTCACTCTCTCACACACTCACTCTCACTCTCTCTCACACACTCGCTGTCACTCTCACACTCACAAACTCACTCTCACTTCCACACTCATTCTCACACTCACTCACACTCTCTCACACACTCACTCTCACTTTCTCCCACACACTCACTCTCACTTTCTCCCACACACTCACTCTCACACACTCACTCTCACTCTCTCACACACTCACTCTCTCACTCACTCACACACTCACAAACTCACCCTCTCTCACTTACCCACTCACTCACACTCTCTCTCAATCTCTCACACACTCTCAATCACTCACTCACTCTCACTCTCTCTGACACTCTCACACACTCATTCTCACTCTCTCTAACACACTCACTCTCACTCTTGCTCACACACTCACTCATTCACACACTCACTCTCACTCTCTCTCTCTCTCTCACACACTCACTCCCTCTCTCACACACTTACTCTCTCACTCTCTCACACTGTCTCACTCTCTCTCTCTCTCTCTCTCTCTCTCTCTCTCTCTCTCTCTCTCTCTCTCTCTCTCTCTCTCTCTCTCTCTCTCTCACAAACTCACTCTCCCTCTCGTTCTCTCTCACACCCTCACTCTCTCTCACACTCTCACCCTTGCTCTCTCTCTCACACACTCACTCTCACTCTCACTCATTCTCACTCCCTCTCTCACACTCACTCTCACTCACACTCACTCTCACTCACACACTCATTCTTTCTCACACACTCACTCTCACTCTCTCTCACACACTCACTCTCACTCTCACTCTCACTCACACACTCACCCTCACTCTCACACTCACTCTCACACTCTCTCAATCTATCACACACTCAATCACTCACACACTCACTCTCTCACTCACTCACACACTCTCTCACACACTCACTCTCTCTCACACACTCACTCTCACTCTCTCTCTCACACACTCACTCTCACTCTCTCTCTCTCTCTCACACACTCACTCTCACTCTCTCTCTCTCTCTCACACACTCACTCTCACTCTCTCTCTCTCTCTCACACACTCACTCTCACTCACACATTCACCCTCACTCACACACTCTCTCAATCTATCTCACACACTCACTCTTTCTCACACACTCACTCTCTCTCACACTCTCACTCTCGAACTCACTCACACACACTCTCTCTCACACACTCACTCTCACTCACACACACACACACTCTCACTCTCTCTCCCTCTCACTCTCTCTCACACTGTCTCACTCTCACTCTCTCTCACACTGTCTCACTCTCACTCTCTGTCACACTGTCTCACTCTCACACACTCACTCTCACTCTCAAACACACTCACACTCTCTCTCTCACTCTCTCTCTCTCACATTCTCACTCTCACTCTCTCACACACTCACTCTCACTCTCTCTCTCTCTCTCTCTCTCACACATTCACCCTCACACTCTCACTCTCTAACTCACTCACACACTCTCTCACACACTCACTCTCACTCTCTCTCTCACACACTCACTCTCACTTTCACACACTCACTCTCACTCTCTCTCACACACTCACTCTCACTCTCTCTCGCACACTCACCCTCACTCACACACTCACTCTCTCTCACTTACACACTCACTCTCACACTCTCTCAATCTATCTCACACACTCAATCACTCACCCTCACTCACACACTCACTCTCTCTCACTTAAACACTCACTCTCACACTCTCTCAATCTATCTCACACACTCAATCACTCACACACTCATTCTTTCTCACACACTCACTCTCTCACACACTCACACTCTCTCTCTCACTCACTCACACACTCTCTCACATACTTACTCTCACACTCTCTCACACACTCACTCTCACTGTCTCTCACACTCACTCTCACTCTCTCTCACACACTCTCTCACTCACTCACACTCACTCACTCTCTCACACTCTCACTCTCTCTCTCACACTCACTCTCACTCTCTCACACTCACTCTCTCTCACACACTCACACACTCACGCTCTCACAGACTCACTCTCTCTCTGACACTCTCACTCTCCCTCTCACACACTCACTCTCACTCAGACACTCACTCTCTCTCTCTCACACACTCACTCTCACTCTCTCTCTCACACACTCACTCTCACTCTCACACACTCACTCTCTCTCACACACTCACTCTCTCTGACACTCTCACTCTCTCTCACACGCTCACTCTCCCTCTCACACACTCACTCCCACTCTCTCTCTCTCACACACTCACCCTCACTCTCACTCTCTCTCACACACTCACTCTCTCAATCTATCTCACACACTCAATCACTCACCCTCTCTCACACACTCACTCTCTCTCACTTAAACTCTCACTGTCACACTCTCTCAATCTATCTCACACACTCACTCTCTCTCACACTCTCTCTCTCCACGCATCCACACTCACTCTCACTCTCTCACTCACTCATTCACACACTCACTCGCTCTGGACACTCACTCACTCCTCACACACTCTCACTCATTCACTCTCTCTCTCTCACTCACACTCACTCACTCTCTCTCTCTCTCACTCATTCACACTCACACACTCACTCTCTCTCACTCACTCTCCCTCCTCTCTCTCTCTCACTCACACACACTCACACACTACACTCACTCTCTCTCTCTCACTCACTCACTCTCTCTCTCTCTCTCTACACACTCAATCTCACTCTCTTGCTCACACACTCACTCTCACTCTCTCTCTACACTCTCTCTCACTCTCTCACACACTCACTCTCACTCTCATTCTCACACACTCACTGTCACTCTCTCACACATTCTACTCACACTCTCACTCTCTCACTCTCTCTCACACACTTGCTACCTCACTCTCACTCACACACACTCTCACTCACACACACTCTCCCTCACTCTCTCTCTCTCCACACTCACTCACTCACACATCTCACCCCCTCACTCACACACACTCTCTCTCACACACTCACTCCTTACTCTCACACACACACACACTCTCACTCTCTCCCTCTCACTACTCTCTCACACTGTCTCACTCTCACTCTCTCTCACACTGTCTCACTCTCACTCTCTGCTCACACTGTCTCACTCTCACACACTCACTCTCACTCTCAAACACACTCACACTCCTCTCACTCACTTACACACTCTCACTCTCTCACTCCCCCACTCTCTCTCACATTCTCACTCCTCACTCTCTCAACACACTGTCTCACTCTCTCTCTCTCTCACACACACACTCACCTCACTCTCACTCTCTAACTCACTCCACACACTCTTCCTCACACACTCACTCTCACTCTCTCTCACACACTCACTCTCACTTTCACACACTCACTCTCACTCTCTCTCACACACTCACCCTCACTTCCACACACCTCACTCTCTTTCATCTTACACACTCACTCTCACACTCTCTCCAATCTATCTCCACACACTCAATCACTCACCCTCACTCACTCACACACTCACTCTCTCTCACTTAAACACTCACTCTCACACTCTCTCAATCTATCTCACACACTCCAATCACTCACACACTCATTCTTCTCTCACACACTCACTCTCACTCTCTCACACACTCACACTCTCTCACTCACTCACACACTCTCTCACATACTTACTCTCACACTCTCTCACACACTCACTCTCACTGTCTCTCACACTCACTCTCCACTCTCTCTCTACACTCTCTCACTCACACATTCACTCTCACTCTCTCTCACACTTTGACTCTCTCTCTCACACACTCACTCTCACTCTCCTCTCACACACTCACTCTCACTCTCACACCACTCACTCACTCTGACACTCTCACTCTCCCTCTCACACACTCACTCTCACACACTCACTCTCTCTGACACTCACTCTCCTCTCTCACACTCACTCACTCAGACACTCACTCTCTCTCTCTCACACACTCACTCACTCTTTCTCACACTCTCTCACTCTCTCTCACACACTCACTCTCACTCACTCACTCACTCTCTCACACACTCACTCTCTGACACTCACTCACTCTCTCCTCACTCTCTCTCACACACTCACTCTCTCTCCACACACTCTCACTCTCTCTCACACGCTCACTCTCCCACACGCTCATTCTCCCTCTCACACTCACTCAGACTCTCACTCAGACACTCACTCTCTCTCTCTCACACATTCACCCTCACTCCACCCACTCACTCACTCTCTCTCTCTCTATCTCACACACTCTCTCTTTCTCTCACATCACACACTCTCTCTTTCTCACACACTCACTCTCTCTCTCTCTCTCACACACTCTCACTCTCACTCACACTCTCACACACTCACTCTCACTCTCTCTCACACATATCTCACTCTCACTCTCTCACACACGACTACTCTTGCTCTATCACACTCACTCTCACTCTTGCATCACACACTCACTCATTCATTACTCTCTACTCTCTCTCTCTCACACTCCACTCTCACACTCTCACTTTCCTCACTCTCTCTCTCTCTACACTCTCACACTCTCTCTCACTCACACACACACTCACTCTCTCACACACTCACTCTCTCACACACTCACTCTCACTCTCTCTCACACACTACGCTGTCACTCTCACACTCACAAACTCACTCTCACTCACACTCCATTCTCACACTCACCTCACACTCTCTCACACACTCACTCTCACTTCTCTTCCCACACACTCACTCTCACTTTCTCCCACACACACTCACTCTCACACACTCACTCTCACTCTCTCACACACTCACTCTCTCACTCACTCACACACTCACAAACTCACCCTCTCCCTCACTTACCCACCTCACTCACACTCTCTCCCCAATCTCTCACACACTCTCAATCACTCATCTCACTCTCACTCTCTCTGACACTCTCACACACTCATTCTCACTCTCTCTTAACACACTCACTCTCACTGCTTGCTCACACACTCACTCATATCCACACACTCACTCTCACTCCCTCTCTCTCTCTCACACACTCACTCCCTCTCTCACACACTTACTCTCTCCCCTCTCTCACTCTCTCTCTCTCTCTCTCTCTCTCTCTCTCTCTCTCTCTCTCTCTCTCTCTCTCTCTCTCTCTCTCTCTCTCTCTCTCTCTCTCTCTCTCTCTCTCTACAAACTCACTCTCCCCTCTCGCTCTCTCCCTCACACCCTCACTCTCCCTCTCTCACACTCACCCTTGCTCTCTCTCTCACACACTCACTCTCACTCTCACTCATTCTCCTCACTCCCTCTCTCATCACTCACTCTCACTCACACTCACTCTCACTCCACACACTCATCTCTTTCTCACACACTCACTCTCACTTCCTCTCTCACACACACTCACTCTCACAGTCTCACTCTCACTCTCACAGACTCACCCTCACTCTCACACTCACTCACACTCTCCTCTCCAATCTATCACACACACTCAATCACTCCACACACTCATCTCCTCTCACTCACTCACACACTCCTGCCACACACTCACTCTCTCTCACACACTCACTCTCACTCTCTCTCTCACACACTCATCTCACTCTCTCTCTCTCTCCACACACTCACTCTCACTCTCTCTCTCTCTCTCACACCCACTCACTCTCACTCTCTCTCTCTCACACACTCACTCTCACTCTCTCTCACACACTCACTCTCACTCTCTCTCACACACTCTCTCTCTGACCCCCAACTCTCAATCACTCTCTCACACACTCACTCTCACTCTCTCTCACACACTCACTCTCACTCTTGCTCACACACTCACTCTCACTCTTGCTCACACACACTCACTCTTACTCTTGCTCACACACTCACTCATTCACACACTCACTCTCACTCTCTCTCTCTCACACTCACTTTCACTCACTCTCTCTCTCTCTCCACACACTCACTCCCTCTCTCACACACTTACTCCTCACACTCTCTCTCACTCACACTCACTCTCACTCTCTCTCTCTCACACACTCACTCACTCATCTCACTCACTCACTCTCACTCTCACTCTCTTACTCACACACTCACACTCTCTCTCTCACTCTCTCTCACTCACACACTCACTCTCTCACACACTCACTCTCACTCTCTCTCTCACACACTCACTCTCACTCTCTCTCTCTCACACACTCACTCTCACTCTCTCACACACTCACTCACTCTCTCTCTGTCACACTCACTCACTCACACTCTCAATCTATCTCACACTCTCTCACTCACTCACACACTCTCTCCTCTGCCACATACTTACTCCTACACTCTCACTCTCTCTCACACACTCACTCTCACTCTCTCTCACACACTCACTCTCACTCTCTCTCACACACTCACTCTCACTCACTCTCACTCCTCTCACACTCACTCTCACACTCACTCTCTCTCTCTGAAAAAGTAGGTAAGTAATAATGGCGATAATGAATGATAATAGTAAATGAAATGAAGTAGTAAATGGCGATATGAAAAAAAATGAGTAATGAAAGTAAAGTAATAGTAATGATAATGATAATGATGATAATGAAATGAGTAATGAGTAATGAGTGGTAAGGTGAAAAAATGATATTATTGATAGTGATGATGATAGTATTAATGAAAAATGAGTAATGAGTAATGAAAAGATAATGAGTATTAATGAAAATGAGTAGATAATAGTAGATAATGTGTCGTAAGTAAATGTCGATATCGCGTAAATATCGTCATCGCGGTCATCTCATCGCGCATCTCGTTCAATATCGCGTAAATAAATATCGCATCGCGCGAAATAAATGTCATCATCATCGTGGTAATAAATATCATCATTATGATATATAAAAATAAATGTCATCTCGCTGATAAATATCGCGCATCGATAAATGTGTCGATAAATGTAAATGTCATCGTGTCGATAATAAAATAAATGTCGTGTCATCGTCGCGTAAATAAATGGGTAGTAATGGTATTAATGAAATGGTAAATGAAGTAATGAATATTAATGAAATGAGTAATGAAATGATAGATGATGTCAATGAAAAATAGATGATAAATGGATGGAAATGATAATGAAATGAAATGATAGGCGGATAATGAAAATCGATGTCAAATAAACGATGTCATCATCATCGCGCATCGCGCATCGCGCGTCGCGTCGTAAATAAATAATAAAATAAATGTGGAAATAATGTCGTAAATAAATGTCGTGATAATGGTAATGAAAATGAAATAAATGTCGAAAATAAATGTAAATGTCGCCACTCCTCTCACTCTCTCTCACACACACTCACCGTCACACTCTCTCACACACTTACTCCCTCACACTCTCCCTCACTCTCACACTCTCTCACACTCCCTCACTCTCTCACTCTCTCTCCTGCACTCACTCACTCTCTCTCACTCACTCTCACTGTCCTTCACACACTCCTCTCTCTCTCTCACGCTGTCACTCTCTTACACTGTCACTCTCTCCTCGCTCTCTCACACACTCTCCTCACTCACACTACACTCTAACTCTCTCTCTCACATACTCACTCTCTCTGACACTCTACACACACACACACACACACACACACACACACACACTCACTCACACACTCACCCGCTCACTCACTCACCCACTCACGAACTCACCCTCTCTCACTTACCCACTCACTCACACTCTCTCTCCAATCTCTCACACACTCTCAATCACTCACTCACTCTCACTCTCTCTGACACTCACACCTCACTCTCCCTCTCATTCTCTCTCACACCCTCACTCTCTCTCACACTCTCACTTTCTCTCACCTCGCTCTCTCTCACCCACACTCTCACTCCACACACTCTCACACACACTCACTCTCTCTCACACACTCACTCACTCACTCTCTCTCTCACCACACTCACTTACTCTCTCTCACACTCCCTCCTCACTCTCTCTCACACACTTACTCTCACACTCTCACTCTCACACACTCACTCTCACTGTCTCACTCTCACTCTCTCCCCCTGTCTCACTCCTCCTCTCACACTCACTCTCACACACACTCACACACTCCTCACTCACTCTCTCTCACACTCCTCTCTCTCTCTCACACACTCTCACTCACACACTCACTCTCACTCACTCACACACTCACCCTCTCCTTACCCACTCACTCACACTCTCTCTCAATCTCACATAAACTCACTCTCTCACTCTCTCACTCTCACTCACACACACTCTCACTCTCACTCTCTCTCACACACTCACTCTCTCTCACTCACACTCTCACTCGCTCTGACACTCTCACTCTCACACACTCACTCTCTCTCTCACACACTCACTCTCCCTCTCATTCTCTCACACCCTCACTCTCTCTCACACTCTCACCTCTCACACTCGCTCTCTCTCACACACACTCTCACTCACACACACTCTCACACACACTCACTCTCTCTCTCTCACACACTCACTCACTCACTCTCTCTCACACACTCACTTACTCTCTCTCTCACACACTCTCTCTGCTCACCTCTCAATCACACTCACTCTCACTCTCTCTGCACTCTCTCACTCCTCTCACACACTCTCTCTCTCACACTGTCTCTCTCACACTCACTCTCTCCACACCTGTCTCCTCACTCACACTCACTCTCACACTCACTCTCACTATCTCTCACTCTCACTCACTCACACACTCACACACTCACACTCACTCTCTCACACACTCACACTTTCTTACACACTCACTCACTCTCTCTCACACACTCACTCACTCTCACACACACTCTCTCTCACTCTCTCACACACTCACTCTCACCTCTCTCACACACTCACTCACTCTCTCTCACACACTCACCCTCACCCTCACTCACACACTCACCGTCACACTCTCACACACTTACTCACACTCTCCCTCACTCTCTCACTCTCTCTCTCTCACACTTACTCTCACACTCTCTCACACTCTCCCTCACTCTCTCACTCTCTCTCACACACTCACTCCCACTCTCTCACACTCACTCTCACTGTCCCTCACACACTCACTCTCACTCTCTCTCACGCTGTCACTCTCTTACACTGTCACTCTCTCACTCGCTCTCTCACACACTCTCCCTCACTCACACACACTCTAACTCTCTCTCACACACTCATCCTCACACACTCTCACTCTCTCTCACATACTCACTCTCTCTGACACTCTTACACACACACACACACACACTCACTCACACACTCACTCTCTCACTCACTCACCCACTCACAAACTCACCCTCTCTCACTTACCCACTCACTCACACTCTCTCTCAATCTCTCACACACTCTCAATCACTCACTCACTCTCACTCTCTCTGACACTCACACACTCACTCTCACTCTCACTCTCTCTCACACACTCACTCTCTCTCACACACTCACTCGCTCTGACACTCTCACTCCCTCTCACACACTCACTCTCTCTCTCTCTCTCTCTCACTCACACACTCACTCTCCCTCTCATTCTCTCTCACACCCTCACTCTCTCTCACACTCTCACTTTCTCTCACACTCGCTCTCTCTCACACACACTCTCACTCACACACACTCTCACACACACTCACTCTCTCTCTCTCACACACTCACTCACTCACTCTCTCTCACACACTCACTTACTCTCTCTCACACACTCCCTCACTCACTCACTCTCTCTCACACACTTACTCTCACACTCTCACTCTCACACACTCACTCTCACTGTCTCACTCTCACTCTCTCACACTGTCTCACTCTCACTCTCTCACACTCACTCTCACACACTCATTCTCACTCTCTCTCACACACTCATTCTCACTCTCTCTCACACACTCATTCATTCACACACTCACTCTCACTCTCTCTCTCTCACACTCACTTTCTCACTCTCTCTCTCACACACTCACTCCCTCTCTCACACACTTACTCTCACACTCTCTCTCACTCACACTCACTCTCACACTCTCTCTCTCTCTCTCTCTCTCTCTCACACACTCACTCTCACTATCTCTCACTCTCACTCACTCACACACTCACTCTCTCTCACTCTCTCACTCACACACTCACTCTCTCACACACTCACTCTCACTCTCTCTCTCACACACTCACTCTCACTCTCTCTCTCTCACACACACACACTCTCACACACTCACTCTCTCTCTCACACTCACTCTCACTCTCTCTCTCTCACACACTCACTCTCACTCTCTCTCACACACTCACTCACTCTCTCACACACTCACACACTCATTCTTTCTCACACACTCACTCACTCACACACTCTCTCACATACTTACTCTCACTGTCTCTCACACTCACTCTCTCACACACTCACTCTCACTCTCTCACACACTCACTCTCACTCTCTCTCACACACTCACTCTCACTCACTCACTCTCTCACACTCACTCTCACACACTCTCTCTCTCTCTCACACACTTACTCACACTCTCTCTCACTCACACACACTCTCACACACACTCACTCTCCTCACTCTCTCTCACACACTCACTCTCACTCTCTCTCTCTCACACACTCACTCTCACTCTCTCACTCTCACTCTCACACTCTCAGACTCACACACACTCACACACTCACTCTCTCTCACTCTCTCTCTCACACACTCACTCTCACTCTCTCTCTCTCTCACACACTCACTCTCTCTCACACACTCACTCTCACTCTCACTCTCACTCTCACTCTCACACACTCACTCTCACTCTCTCTCTCTCACACACTCACTCACTCTCTCAATCTATCTCACACACTCATTCTTTCTCACACACTCACACACTCTCTCACTCACTCACACACTCTCTCACATACTTACTCTCACACTCTCTCACACACTCACTCTCACTGTCTCTCACACTCACTCTCACTCTCTCTCACACACTCACTCTCACTCTCTCTCACACACTCACTCTCACTCTCTCTCACACACTCACTCTCACTCACACTCACTCCCACACACTCTCACACACACTCACTCTCCCTCACTCTCTCTCTCACACACTCACTCTCACTCTCTCACTCTCACTCACACACACTCTCACACACTCACTCTCTCTCACTCTCTCTCTCACACACTCACTCTCACTCTCACTCTCACACACTCACTCTCACTCTCACACACACACTCACTCTCTCTCACACACTCACTCTCACTCTCTCTCTCTCACACACTCACTCTCACTCTCACACAGTCACTCTCACTCTCACACACACACTCTCACTCTCTCTCACACACTCACTCTCACTCTCACTCTCACACACTCACTCTCACTCTCACACACTCACTCTCACTCTCACACACACTCTCACTCTCTCTCACACACACACTCTCACTCTCTCACACACTCA
>NW_028222318.1:37500-48959 GCF_056783735.1 Eptatretus burgeri
ACACTCACTCTCACTCTCTCACTCACACACTCTCTCACTCCCTCACCCACACTCACTCTCACTCTCTCACACTCACTCTCAGACTCACTCACACTCACTCTCTACTCACTCTCTCAGACTCACACACACTCACTCTCTCAGACTCACACACACTCACTCACTCACACACTCACTCACCTCACACACTCACTCACCTCACACACTCACTCTCCTCACACACTCACTCACCTCACACACTCACTCACTCACTCTCTCTCTCACACACTCACTCTCACTCTCTCACTCTCACTCACACACACTCTCACACACTCACTCTCTCTCACTCTCTCTCTCTCACACACTCACTCTCACTCTCTCTCTCTCCCTCACTCTCTCTCTCACACACACTCACTCTCTCACTCTCTCTCTCTCTCACACACTCACTCTCACTCTCTCTCTCACACACTCACTCTCACTCTCTCACTCTCACTCACACACACTCTCACACACTCACTCTCTCTCACTCTCTCTCTCTCACTCTCTCTCTCTCACACACACACTCTCACTCTCTCTCTCTCACACACTCACTCTCACTCTCACACGCACACTCTCACTCTCACTCTCACACACTCACTCTCTCTCACACACTCACTCACTCTCTCTCTCTCACATACTCACTCTCACTCTCTCTCTCTCACACACTCACTCACTCTCTCAATCTATCTCACACACTCATTCTTCTCTCACACACTCACACACTCACTCACTCACACACACTCTCTCACATACTTACTCTCACACTCTCTCACACTCACTCTCACTGTCTCTCACACTCACTCACTCTCACTCTCTCTCACACACTCACTCTCACTCTCTCACACACTCACTCTCACTCTCTCACTCACTCACTTCACTCTCACTCTCACACTCTCACACTCACTCTCACTCACTCTCTCACACACTCACTCTCTCTCACACACTCACTCTCACACTCTCAGTCTCACACACTCACTCTCTCTCTCTCTCTCACACACTCACTCTCATTCTCTCTCACACACTCACTCTCTCTCACACTCACTTTCTCTCACACTCTCTCTCACACACTCACTCACCACTCACTCCACACACACTCACTACACACACACTCACTCACCACTCACTCACTCTCTCTCACACACTCACTCACTCACTCTCTCTCACACACCTACTCACTTTCTCTCTCACACACCCACTTTCACTCTCTTACATAGTCACTCTTACTCTCACACACACATTCTCCTCTTTACTTCTTTCTTCACACACTCTTACTTTCACTTTCACTTCACACACTCACTTTCACTCTCACACACTACTTCACTTTCACTCACACACTTTCACATACTTACTCTCTCACACTTTCACACTACTTCACTGTCTTCACACAACTCTCACTTTCTCACACACTCACTCTCACTTCTTCACACTCACTTTGGCACTTTCACACACTACTTCACTTCTTCACACACTCACTCTCACTTTCACACATCACTTCACTTTCACACTCACTCTACCACTCACTTCTCACACACTTCCACATACTCTCACTCACTCTTCTACACCACACACTTACTTCACTTCACTTTCACACTTACTTCTTTCACACACTCCACTGCCTTGACACTGTCACTTTCACACACTCACTCTCTCTCTCACACACTCCACTTCCTTCATTCTCTCACACTGTCTCACTTCTTCACACTCCACTGTCTCATTCTCACACTGTCTCGCTTCACACACCTAATTTTACTTTCCCACTTTACTCACACACACTTCATCTTTTCACACACACTTCACTTTACTCTCATTTAATTTACTTCTTTCTCTTACACTCTCATTTACTTACTTCTTTCATATACACTACTTACTTTCTCACACACTCTCACTTCACTACTTTCTTCACACACTTACTTCACATACTTTACTTCACACACTACTTCACTTTCACACTGTCTCTACTTTCACTCTTCACATCATTCTCACTTTCACTCTCTCACACTGTCTCTCACTTACTTCTTCACACACCACTCACGGGTTTCTGTTCTGCCACTTCACTTCACACTACTCACACACACTCAGTTCACTTTCTCACACTCACTTTCACTTTCACTTCCACTCACTACCTCACACACTCACTCACATACTTACTCTCTCACTTTCACACACTTACTTTCACACTCTCTCACACTCTCACTCCCACACTCACTCACTGTCTCTCACACACTCACACCTCTCTCACACACTTCACTCTCACTCTTCTTCACACACTCACTGTCTCACTTTCACACTGTCTCACTTCACAATTGTCTCACTCTTACACTTTCACATTGTCTCACTCTCTCACACCTACACACACTCTCAATCTCTCTCACTCACTCTCACTCTCTCTGACACTCACACACACTCAATTTTAATTTTTCACACACTCACTCGCTTCTGACACTCTCACTTTCTCACACACTTACTCTCTCTCTCACACACTCATTTCCTTCCTCTCTCATTCTTTCTCACACCCTCACTCTCTCTCACACTCGCTTTCTCACACACCTACTTTCACTCTCTCACTCTCACTCACACACTTGATTTCTCTCACACTTCACTTCACTCACTTTCTCTCTCACACACTCACCTACTTACTTTCACACACTCTCACTTCACTCACTCTCACACACTTACTTCACACACTCTCACTCTCACACACTTCACTCTCACTCTCACACTGTCTCACTCTCACTTTCTCACACTGTCTTCACTTTCACTCTCTTCACACTGTCTCACTTCTCACTTTCTCACACTGTCTCACTCTCACTTCACACCTCCACTCTGGCTCTGTCTCACACACCTCTCACACACTCACTCTCACTCTCACACACTCACTCCCACACTCACTCTCACTGTCTCTCACACACTCACACTCTCTCTCACACACTCACTCTCACTTTCTCTCACACTGTTCTCACTTCTCACACTCACTCTCTCACACCTTCCACACACACCTCTAACTCTCACACACTCATCCTCACACACTCTCATACTCTCTCTCTCTCACACATACTCACTCTTCTCTGACACTTACCACACACACACACACACACACACACACACACACACACACACACACACACACACACATCATGTCACACTTCTCACCTCACACTCTCACTCTCTCTCTCACACACCCACTCTCACTCTTCTCTCACACACTACTCACTCTCACACTTCTCTCTCTCTCATGAGACTCACTCACATCTCTCTCTCTCACTTCTCACACACTTCACCACTCACTTTCACACACACTTCACTCTCACTCTCTCACACACACTCACTTTCACACACTTCTCTTCTCTCTCACACACTCACTTCACTTTCTCTCACATTGCACTCCACTCTCACTTTCACATCACACACACTTCACACACTTCACGCTTCTTCCTCACTTTCTCTTCACATACTAATCATTCTCACTTCTCTCTCTCACACACTCTACTTTCTCTCAATAACACACACACTCTCACTTTCTTCTCACACACTCACTCTCACTCTCACACGCACACTTCACTTCTACCACACACTCACTTCTCTCTACACACCTTTCCACTCTTCACTCTCTCTCTCACACACTTCCACTACCTTCAATCTATCTTCACACACACCTTATTTCCTTTTCTCACACACTCACACACTTCTCTTTTCACTTCACTCATCACACTCTCTCACATACTTACTTCCTCACACTTTCTCTCACACTTCACTCTCACTCTTCTTCACACACTCACTCACTCTACTGCACACACTCACTTCTCACTTTCTCACACACTCACTCTCACTTCACTTCTGCCACTCTCTACACACCACTACTTTGCACACACTCACTCTCTTCACACACTTACTCTCTTTACACTCTCTCTCACTCACACTTACTTTCACTCACACACACTCTCACACACACTCACTCTCCTCACTCTTCTCACTCTCTTTCATCTCACACACCCACTTTCATCTCTCACTTCACACAGTCACTCTCTACTTCACACACACTCTCACTACTCTCTCACACACACACTTTCACTTTCTCTTCACTCACACACTTTCTTCACATACTTTACTCTCACACTTCTCTCTCACACTTCCACTTTCACTCTCTTTCACACACTTCCTTCACTTCACTCTTCTCACACACTACTTTCACTTTCTCTCACACACTTCACTTTCACTCATCTCACACACTCACTCACTGTAACTCTCACTCTCTCTGACACTCTCACACACTCACTATCACTTCACTTTCTTCACACACTTCACTTTCTCATTAACATTCACTCACTCTCTTCTTCACACACTCACTTCGCTCTGACACTCTCACTCCCTCTCACATTAACTTCACTTTCTCTCTCACACACTACATTTCTCTTTCTCTATTCTTCTTCTCACACCTCATTTCTCTTCACACTTCTGCTTCTCTTTCACACACTCACTTCACTCTTCACTTCACTTACACACACACTCTTCATACCACACATCATCTCTTCACTTCACTTCACTACTTCTTTACACACCACTTCACTCACTTCACTTTTCTCACACACTTCATACTTTACTTCTCTCTGCACACACTTTCACTCACCACTTCTTCACACACTTACTTTCACACTCTCAATTTCACACACTTCACTTTCACTTCTTCACATCACTGTCTCACTCTCCTACTTTCTCTCACACTGTTCTTACTCTCACTTTCACACTGTCTCACTCTCACTTTCTCACACACACTGTCTCACTCTCACTTCTTCACACTCACTTGGCTCTGTCTTCACACTCACTCTGGTTCTTGTCTCACACTCACTACTCACACACGACTTCACTCACACTTCAGTTCACTCTCTCACACCTCCACTTCACTCTTCACACTCATCACTCACTCACACACTCTCTCACATACTTTCACTTCACTTCTCTTCACTTTCTTCACACACTTACTCTCACACTCTCTCTACACCTTCACTCACTTCACTCACACATTTCACATCCCACACTTCACTTCATTGTCTCTCACACACTTCACACTTTCTCTCTCACACACTCACTTCACTACACACACTTCACTTCCACACTCACACTGTCACTCTCACACTGTCTTCACTTCTTCACACTTCACTCTCTCACACTTCACACACATCTTAACTTCTTCTCACACACTTTCACTCTCTCTCTCACATACTACTTTCTGACACTTTCACACACTACTACACACACACACACACACACACACACACACACACACACACACACACACACACACACACACACACACACACACACACCTCTCACTTCACACTCTCACTTTCTTCTTCTCTCACGCAATTTACCTCGCACCTCACACACTTTCTTCTCACACACACTTCACTTCACTTCTCTCACACACTCCACTCATTCACTTTCTCACACACCTACTCACTCACACTTTCTCACACACACTCACTCTCACACTTCTTGCACACTCACTTACTCTTCACACACTTACTCTCTCTCACACACTTACTCTCACACTTCTCACTCACACACTCACAAACTCACCTTCACTTCTCACTCTACCCACCACTCACACTCTCTTCTCACCTCACACACTCTCATAGTTCACTTCACTCACTCTCACTCTCTCTGACACTCTCACAACACTCACTTCTCACTTTCTTTCACACACCATCTCAAGCCTCTGACACTTCCTTACTCCCTTCTCACACACCATCCACTTTCTTCTTCTTCAACACGCACTCACTCTCGCACTCTCACACACTCACTCACTTCTTCTGCACACCACACTTCACTTCACTTTCTTCTCACACATTATCACTCACTACTCTCTTCACACACCTTCCACTCACTCACTTTCTCACACACTCACTCTCACACTCTTGCACATACCTCCACTTCAAGATTTCAGAAGACTTCCATTATTTTCTTACACACTTACTTTCACACACCCCATTACTCACACTTCACTTTCCCTCACTCTCTCTCACATGCCACTTACTCTCACACACTCACTCTCACTCTCTCACACACTCACTCTCTCACTTCACTCACACACTCACAAATCTCACCCTCTTTCACTTTCCTGCACTCACTCACACTCTCTCTCAATCTCTCACACTCTCAGTCACTTCACTCACTACTCACTTCTCTGGACACTCTCACACACTCACTTCACTTCTCTCTCACACACTCAACTGCTTCTGACACTCTCACTCCCTCTCACACACCTCACTTTCTTTGCTCTCACACACTCCACTTCCCTCTCTATTCTCTTCTTCACACCTCACTTTCACACTTCATACTTTCTCACACTCGCCTTTCTCACACACTCACTCATCACTTTCTCACTTCACTTTCACTACATACACTTTCACTACACACATCTCACCACACTACCTTCTCACACACACCATCTATCACACTTTCTTCACACACTTCATCTCACTTCACTTCTTTCTCACACACTTCACTTACTTTCTCTCACACACTCCTCACTTCATCTCACTCTCACACACTTACTCTCACACACTTACTCTCACTCTCACACTGTCTCACTACTCACTTTCACACTGTCTTCACTTCTCACTCTCTCACACTGTCTCACTCTCACTTCTCTCACACTTCACTCTGGTTTCCTGTCAAACCACACTACTGGCCACACACTCTCTCTCACACACTCCACTTCACTACACACACTCACCCCACACTTCACTCTCACTGTCTCTCACACACTCACACTCTCTCACACACTCACTCTCACTCTCTCACACTGTTCTTCACTCTCACACTCTACTTTCTCACACTCACACACACTCTAATCCTCTCTCTCACACACTCTATCCTCAACACACTCTCACTTTCTTCTCTCTCTTCTCACATACTTACTCTCTCTGACACTCCTCACACACACACACACACACACACACACACACACACACACACACACACACACACACACACACACACACACACACACACACACACACACATGCATACACATCACACACACACACACACACACACACACACACTCCCACACACACACACTCTTTCACTCACACTCTCACTTCTCTCTCTCACGCAGACCTTCATTCGCACTCTCACACACTCACTCACTCTCTCTCACACACTCACTCTCTCTCACACACCCGACTCTCACTCTCTCTCTCACACACCCACTCTCACTCTCTTCTCACACACACTCACTCTCACACTTCTCTCACACACTCACTCTCACACTTCTCTCTCACTCTCTCTCACACACACTCACCACTCTCACCTCTCTCTCCTACACTTCCCTTCTTCACACACTCACTGCCTCACTCTCTCTCACACTCACACACACTGAAGGTACACTCACACACTCATCTCTCACTTCAAGATCTAACATTCTCACTTCCTTCACTCTCCTCGTCAGCCCCTTACTCTCCTCTCTCTTCACACTTTCACTCTCCCTCTCTCTCACACACACACACTCTCTCTCTCGACACACACACACTCTCTCCTTCACACACACACTCATCTCTCTCTCTCACACACACATATCTCTCTCTCTTCACACATTTCACTTCTGCTGCTCAAATCTGTTTCCATTATGACTGCATTGTAACACTGCATGGGAGATTTAATTGAAAAATCATTTTCAAAAAATATTTATGAATTAATTTGTTTTTATTTGTTTTGACAACCTTTCCGCGACCCCCCAAAAACAATCTCATGCCACCCCCAGGTTGAGAACTACGTTGCCCTAAAGAACTGAGATGCCTACAGGATAATTATCTTCTGGAAGCTATCAGATCACAATATGCAGTTTTTCTAACGTCGAACAGATTGAAACATCCATTGAATCCAGTAAAATATTCATACAATCCATATTTTTACCTTGCATTTATAAACATTTTTGCAGTCACAGTGTTGATATTATATTTTTCATGGCATTATTTACACAGTTTGGATTGGGAGAGGTGTTCAGAAAGTTTCTCGCTCTGACTTTATGGATATGTTTGGACCCACCACATATTGTGGGGTCGGTCCAAACACATCATTCTAAGCACTTTGCCGGACTTGTACATAAAAGTGTCAATGGGAGTTTTTGAAAAACCTTAAGACTTGAAATCAGAGCAGTGATCAAGTACATCCCATCTAAACGGGTTGACCCTAACAGGGAATCACATGGGGATGCAGTGGCAAATAGTGGGGGATGATGCCCCTTCACATATCCTTTTCATGAGCACGGAACAAACTGGCCAGGCGCAACTTACGTTACAGAGAGAGAAAACCTGGACTGTGGATGAGCAAAATGCAGATGCTCCAATGGGAAGCTGGAAGCCAGGTCACACCACAGAAGTTGATGTCGTCCACATATTCTGACGAATAACAGCAGATTGACAGTTGGCAAGTCACTGGAGAAAGATCAGGTAGCTACCACTGAGAGTTGGGCATCAGCATTCTGGTCAATGCACTCGAAGTCTTCCTTGAATCATTGTCACATGACGATCTTTTCAGCAAGACAAGTGCCCAGAATGTTAACTGCTGGTCAGAAGCCATCAAGAACAAGCACTGAAAAAGTTGAATTGAAGTGTGTTGCTTCTCCAGAACAATGGATCACTCCCAATACACAGCTTTGATTGCAGTGTTGTTACAGATCAGTTAGTATATATCACATCATTCGAAATGTAAATAAAGTATGTTCAGGAAAAGGCAACCACCTTAGGGATTGAATAAGTTTATACTGTGGGGAAAAGCAGGCATTTTGAGCAGTGCCCTGACAGCCTTCACACCCATGCCCGCCACGTGCGGGGTTGGCTTAATCAAATGAATCTATGCGGTAGCTGAGTTGCATGAATGATGGACTGGGGGGAAAAGAATTGTTATGGGAAATTTTGATCAAAGATATGTACACACAAATATCAAAGCCAAGCCAAGGCAGGTGGGCATCTCGACATCAGGCTTCACAGTGACCTTGTAGCAACACAATAAAAAAAGGCGACAGCAAGAGCCATACGAGGAAGGAAGGAACACGATGTAACCAGAGAGAAGCTGTAGCTGGGTGTGAGTGCACATCTGGGCTAAGCTGAAAGTTATTTTTTAGAAACCATGCTCAAAAACAGCAATGACAGTGCTGGGAGAGGGTTGCTTGTCTCACCGCATGACTGAGTGTGTTGCATGTTGAATCCCGACCCAGCTGCATCGCTGTGGATGCTGATCGATCTTATTTGCTGGCTAGTCGTGTTCTCGATGAACCCATTCTCATCCTGCTGGTGTCGTGGAGACAGCATCGTGCTAAGACAAATCTTCTCTGGGAATATCTAAAAGCAAAAGGCAAGTTCCTTGTTTCTCATTCTTTGGCACTGCTGGGCGCAGTGTGGTCCTTAACGGCAGGCAGTGGACTCGGGGTTCATCTGCTTGCTTCAGCGGTACTAAAGATCACCCTCCTGGGACTCGCAACGTGACTGGCCAGGTCGAGCATCACTTGGTGCACACTCACGCACTTATCGTATTGGTGCAACAAAGCCTGCTTTTGAATGTGAACACAACTGACTCCAATATAAATTCTTGCCTTGCTGGGGTCTTATTATTAAGAACTGGGTACCTGAGATGAGGTGCCAACTTGAAAGTCATGAGTTAAATCAAAACTGCATTGAAAGCTGTCATTATGTAATCCTTTAGCATTTTAGAAGTTAATAAATATGGCATGTGTAACTTTGGGGAGTTTTAAAATCATTGAGTGTTTCTGTTAAAATCATTGTGATGGAATCTTATTAAATGGTATGTGTTTGAAAAGCAGACAATCGGGATGAATAAATTGCTTATTAAATATCCTTTGATTTCATGTTGTACACTGGTTTCACCTGTTAAACAATAGATGGGACACATTGTGGTCTGCAAAAGTTTTCTGCCATGCTAGCCTACTGGGTAACTGGGGCACTCGCTTCGGTGCACAGAGGCAGCACGCAACAGTGCCCTCAGCAATCAACTGTGACTATGTACTGCTTCACAATCCATCCTATTCGTCAGATTTTTGGCTTCCTCACATTTCTCCTGGTTTTACAAGTTGGAGTTTTGAGAGAAGAGTTTTGATGAAGATGATGAGCTGATCGTGGTGGACAATAAGTTTATGGGCAAGAAGGACAATGACTACTCCAAGAGGGGCATAGCCAAAATGCAGCAGGTTTGTTCCTAAACTCAAGGGGGACTATGTTTAAAAATAACTAGAAGATAACACGGATGTGACACTGTAGTATATCGTGAAATGATTGCCTGTTATCTAAAAAAGCAGAGCATACTTTCTAATGTTAACCCAGTCCACTGTAAACAATGTTATCCGTGGAGTAGAAGCCGTCGTTGGGTTGACTTTTCATGGAATCATTTTCTTCTCGTTCCAGTAATTCGGCGGCTTGCTTCGAAGCACTTACGAATGGATTACAGTCATGCAGTACTGCCTGCAGCTTTTGAAGCAAATCACGTTGCAGGTCGCTGTTCCATGCTGTTCGATGAGCGATTTCGTTGGCAGTGTCCTCGATATAGATTTGCGAAAACTTCGGCGGTTTACCATTCTCGGGAAAAAAATGTCCGATTCTATGATAAAGACTGCCATGGATTCTGAACGTATATGGGCTCCTTGTGGGTAACACATCTTCCTGTACACCCAATGACGCGAACGCTAAACTCGAGTTGTATGCCCAAATGTTGGATCAAAATCCCTTGCTTCAGGTGTGCAGTCAGTGAAAAGGTGTTGCAAGAGCCGAGGTGGTTCACTGATGTTGGGAAGAAGAATTTTTCCTTGCATACCAGCATGTGGAAAATTTAGCGTTCACCCCGAGGCAACCGGAATGCAGTTCAGCTTTCCACATGTACGCACCACAGGAAGAGCACATATTGTCCATCATGCCAATGCTGTGTATGGGGGGAAATGGTCTTTCATTGTAGTCTTGCAATTCACCAAGAGCATGTGGCGAGATATTCTTTTGATAGCTGCGCTTCCTATTTCGTACTGCTGTTGCATGAAGGTTCTGCATTTTTACGTTTCGGCATCTTGTGGCTTACGGAATGCTCACTACAGTCTGGAAGGACTGGAAGGAAATAAACAGGGCCTCGCTTTATGAACGCGGTTGGAAATGTCAGCACGCTATTGGCGAAGCGGTTGCATGCACTCTATCTCGCCACGCTATTCGTGCAGTGTTCGTATGGTGGGGGGTTATAAGCTGTTTCAGGTTGGGGACCCATCACAGCAATTCTGGACCCTTTTGTCACGAAACTGCGATAATGGATCTGTACCAAAGGGGACATTTGTATTCCGAAGCAATACTGGACATGTGTGCCAAAGCACAGACTCATCCCTCTGCCACGTTCCTCAGAAACCATGGCAGTTTGTTCATTTAATAGTATAGATAATCACTGAAAGTAAATGA
>NW_028222320.1:5000-20000 GCF_056783735.1 Eptatretus burgeri
GCGTGTTTATATTCCTTATCACTTATCTCTTCTTCATAAAGGTTATTATAGAAACTTTCTTTTGAAGGAAGTTGTGTTTCTTTAAATCTCATAAATGAATCCATATAATCATAAGGATAAATTCCCTTACTTGTAAGAATTTTCTCTTTACTTTGAATTTCATTCCTTGTTTGAATTTCCTCTCTCGTAAGAATTCCTTCTTTAATCAGAATTTCATCTTTAATCTGAATTTCCTCTTTAGTGAGAATTTCCTCTTTTGGAAAGAATGAATTAAGATTTGGAAAAGAGTCCGTGGAGCTTAGATTTGATGCGAGGTAGGCTAGTGGTGTTCCCATAAACTTGTAAGAATCTAAAAACCTAATACGAGTTATAGGTTTTGTGAATATCATTTTTGAAAATGAAATATACTTTTGACTTGTGTTTGTTATAGCAGAAATATTCCCTGGTGTTTTTGAAAGTTCATTTATAAATAGATGTGTATCATAGTTGGCGCTGTTGTGAAGAAAGACTGGAATAAAAGAAGGTAATTTATAATTAAGATTACAACAGGAATGAGCGGGACCTCTATATTTACCAGTAAGATGACAATGGTCTCTAACTTTAAACTCCTTAATTTCCCCCTCACAAATATGACAGATATTGTTCATTCTAAATTCTAATTTTTCTTCTTTGGTTAATTTCATCGGTTCATTTGTTTCTTTCATTAATTTAGTGAGTCTTATACAATCCTTTTCTAATCGTTTTACAAACTCTTGTGAAGCATTTTTTCCACGATAATGTTCAAGTTTGTTATACTTTTCTCCAACAGATGATTTGATATAATAACAAAAACCACAAGGAATATGTTTTTGATATTTATTTGTATATGGTTCTTTTGGATTAGGAGAAGCAGTATTTATCTTTTTAAGGATACATTCAAAATCAGCGTATATCACAAATGGGTGCATGATAGATTTATTATAATCTTCAAAATAAATCTTTTCACCAGGTTTAGGCATTGTAATTACAGCTGATTTATGATTACTACAATATTTTGAATGTTGTTCTAATCGTTCTTTTGTATGAAATGAATTAAGACATCGCTTACAAGGATATATTTTGTTTGCTGTTCTGAATACCTGAGAAGAGATTAATCTTGATAAATTATTGATGTATGTGTAATGTGAATTCTTTCCAACACTAAAATATAAAAGGTCAATGTGTGTTTCTTCATTTTTATAGTTGTTTGAAATTTTTAATATTTGAACTTTGTTTGTATCCGTTAATCCATATACATTAATAGAAAGATTATTCTTTTTCTCAAATTTAGGAATATCTGTTAATGGCATTGGGAATTTAAAATCTTTAATGTCCAAGGTATTCTCATATTTCATATATTGTTTTACTCTTTCTGAATTACATTTTGGTGGATGTAAGTGAGCAAGAACAGACCAGAGAAAACATTTATTATCATTGTTCTTAATATTAACAACTGCCTTCTTTAGTTTTATTTCTTTTGGTAATTCAATATAAGAAGAAGCTTTAAGAGGGTTTGATTTTAGAATGTGTATATCTAAAAAGATGATTTTTTTAATATTGAATCCACTTCCTACCACTGTATTATCAACATCCTCCTCTTGTCTTGATAGTTCTTCATAAACCCCACTATTCAAAAAATCTTGAAATGATGTTATAAAATGAAGATCTGTTCTCATATAAGGAGTTTGTTCTTCATCTTGTCTTTTCATATTCATTTTCACTCCCATATAAAACTTTAAAGTTTTTATTTCTTTTAATGTCTTTTTAATAAATTTTTCAACATCGGGTTTCACTATTTCAATTGATTCAGCTATTGATGATGGACCGGGTTCTCCAAATTGAAAAATCCTTATTTTTATATGCCCTTTAAATGCCTCATCAGTGTTTTTAATATAATAGTCTCCCTTTACTTTAAACTCATTTTTCTTGTGTTTTTGTGATTGAAGATGTTGATTATAACTACTCTTCAAAACATCCTTTGAACAGATATCACAATGTTTTCTTTCCAACTCAAGAGGAGATATTTGATGAAATAGATTAAATGTGTGTTTGTTGGTTCGGAGGTGTTTTCTATAATGTTTATATTCGTGATTACAAACATCGCAGTACGTTGTATTCACCATATTTATAGAATAAAACTTTGCTTAAACTAAAATTTTCTTGATGAAAATTTCGTTTAATTTATAGGTGAATCTGTGCTTAAAAACATTTTATCCTCCAACTTTTTCACTTAATAAATACAATGTTTCAAGACACAAAAGACAAGTTTCAATCAATCTCTTCATCTGTTAAAGATACTGAGAAATATGTCAAGGATGTAAAATTGAACAAAGATAAATATAACAACTATTGGATAAAAACTATTATGGTAAATAATATGAGTTCTTCAATTTCCTTCAGTGGAAGGGCTTTTAGTATACCTGGTAGAACATCAATTAAAGTATCTCTAACAAAAGTTTCTCCTCTCCTTCTAGTAATATATTCAAAACTAGAAAAAGCAATGAAACAAGAAAAAGTATCAAAGAACAAAAACCTTATGGATGAAGCTTTAGAAAGAAAAGATAAGACCATCTGTAATATGCAAGGAGAAATTTGTATTTTTTTCAACAACCCTAAAGATGTAAATCTTGATGAAATAAAGGATGTTAATATATCAGGTGAAATGACATTTCGTTCAATAGTAGTTAACGATAATTTTAAAATTACCTTTAATATAAAAAATGTTGTCGTTGAATCTGATAATGAAAAAAGTATATCGATATCGATGGTAATATACAACTGAAAGTATAGATGAATTTCAGTTTAAGTAAAGTTTTACTTTATAAATATGCTAGACTTTCCTGATTCTCCATATGACAAATTTGAGAATTGTCCTGCGTGTGAAAGACAGGGATTAAACACAGAGTCAAAAGCCTATAAACAATGTATATTCTGTGATTATCTTCTAATTAATGATAATAAAAAATATAAAAAGGAAAATAATTCTTTTAGATTTACACCAAAAATGAATTACTTTACAAGATTGATTAGAGAAATGAATGTAAAGTATGAGGATGATAACACACCTTTCCTTACAAGGGAAGAAACTGAACGTATAAGAGAAATGTTCAAAGGATTGTTGTTGTATATTATTCATGGATGTAATTTTCAGGGAAATATCAACACAAGATATTGTATAAATAAAATAATGGATTATCTTGAAATTAAACCTGAACTTAGGATAAAATATAGAGTTTCTAAAAAAGCCAATAATAAATTAAATAACCTGTTTTTCAAATATATAAATGAATGATTTTTTACCTATTTGGGAAAATAAGATAAAATTTAACAACCATAAAAATCTCCCAAATTCATTAAGATGTCTCATAGTTGGTTCAAGTGGATGTGGAAAAACCTGCTTACTTTTAAAAATGCTCCTCACTCCCAACTTTTTAGATTATGATAATTTAATAATTTTCACAAAGTCGAGTTTTCAACCAGAGTATCAACTACTCTCACAAGGTTTTAATGCTGGTCTTCAAAAAGAAGATATAATAGGTTTATTTAAACGTCAAAAAAACCTAAATGATTATAACATTGAAGATATAATTCAACTATTTTGTGATACACAGAGATGTAAAAAGAAATCAAATCTTATAACTTGTATTCTTAGTGATAATACGGATGATATACCGTCTCCCCAAGATTTGGATAAATCAAAAAAGAACCTCGTTATCTTTGATGATTGTGTTAATGAGAGAAACCAAACGGTAATGGACAGCTACTACACAAGAGGGAGACATTCTTCTTGTAATTGTATTTATCTTAGTCAATCGTACTTTCAACTTCCTCGTCGTTCCATCAGAAACAATGCTAATACTTTTATTTTATTCAAGTTAAATTCAATAGATATCAATAATTTTTGGAGAGATAATTGTTCTACATTATGTAGTAAAAAGAAATTTGAGGATTATATGAAGCACACGACTGAAAAATATAAATATATTGTTGTGAAACAAGATGAGATATTAAGGGATATATTTTTTGTTTTATAAACAATTACATATATAAATGACAACTATTATTATAAATCTTGTGGGTAAATCTGCTTCTGGAAAAAACTTTCATAAATCAAGGTTCTTGTGTAGTACAAATGAGAATATTGTAAATTTACTTAAAAAACACCCCGTGATACGCATTGTATCAACAACAACTAGAGCAATAAGACCTGGAGAAGTAAAGGTGAAGATTATCACTATATTTCAGTGGAGGAACATATGCGATTGAGGAATGAAGGACAAATATTTGAGGAGGTTTCTCTTGGTACAACAAAATATTCACATTGTAAGAGTGAGTTAAAGAAACTAAAATCTGGTGGTGTTGGGATATTAGAAACTAATCCAGAAGGAACGAGACAAATTATTAAATATCTGAGCGGAGTGAAGATTTTATCATTCGGTTTTGATGTTGATGAAGAAACTCAACACAAACGTATGAAAAGCAGAGATGCAAGGATTAGTGAAGAAGAAATTACAACTCGCATTAATGTTAATAAAGAATTTGATGAAATATTTAAAGAAAAGGATTTATTTGAACACATCTACTTGAATGATGAAGAAAAGGAAAATTTCCCTGTTGATCTTTACAATTCATTAAATGATATTTTACAATAAATAAATGGATACAAAAGAAAGAGCAAGAAGATTTAAGGAACATCAAGAGTTGGTTTCAAAAGTTGTAAAACAACAGGAAGACATAAAGAAGAAACGCAGACAGAAACTAACGGGCGAAGAAGCATTTGAAAAAAAACAAGAGAAATTTTTTAAACCACTTTTAAAAACTTCCCAAGAAAAAATGAAAGATGTTTCCACAGTTCCCACAGTAGAATATACTCCTAGAAAGCTTCAAATGTTAAAAGATTTCAGTCAAATGACGGAGGAAGAATTAGAGCATTTAGGAGAATTAGAATATGATGATGAAGGTTTATTTCAACAACTGGAAGAGATTAATCAACCCCCTGATTATATTGTGAATGCTGTTCAAAACAATGAATATTCAGCGGATTCAAAAACCAAAGCAGGACTCATTCCAACAGAACAACCAGCAATATTTCATCTTGTTAAAGAAAAGGTATTGATATTTAATGATGAATTAAGGTTCTTAAGTTCTGCTCAACCCCTGTTAAACTAACTCCGAGATTAATGTTTCTTCTCACAAAAGATGGAAGACAAGGTTCAACTGTGAGGGATGAATCAAAGTATATTGATAAACCATTGGATATGGAAAATAATGATGATAGAGTATATATTGATTTGCTGAACACTCTAAATTATAAGGTTATTCTTTCTGGTAAAAGTAGGAAGAATGAGAAGGAGAAACACATTATTCAGGCTTTAAGTATCCTTGGTTCAGGTATTAGTTTTCTTCCAAATGACCCATCGCAATTAGTTAATAGACTGTTATTGTTGTTCGGCAGTAAGAAGGCTGGAAATAACAATTGTTTTAATGAAGCATCAGCCATTTTAGACCAGTTGATGAACATGAAAATAATTAATAAATCTCAATATAAAGACATTTTATCTCATATTAAATAAGATGAGAAGCACAATCCTGAGTTTTAATTTCACAACAAGCGACCACACATCTTCATTCCCATACCCACTACAACTTGACACAACAAAAGAATATGAGGCATCTTTATTGTCCATGGAGACTTATAATACCTTATTTAATATAACCGAGAAAAATGACAAGTTTAGTTATAATCCGGGAAGTGGATACAAAACCATAACAGTCTCACCGGAGCATACGAGATTTCTCAAATATCTTCGAAATTGCTCGTCTTATGAAAGAACAGGGTGATGAACCAAAAAATATTGTTATAAACATTCAAAAACATACTTCAAAATCAACGATTAAAGTTAAAAATAACTACAAGGTTGATTTCACAATTGATAATTCATTTAGAGAGTTATTAGGTTTCTCCTCAAAAAAGATTGAAACTAATGGGACGTTTTACAGTGATAATGTCATTCAAATATCCTCAGGAATAAATTCGGTGTTAATTCACTGTGATTTGATTGATGGTGCTTATAATGATGGATTAAAAACAAATACAATATTTTCATTCAGCGCATACTCAACCCCAATTGGTTATAAATTCAATATGGAGCCTAAAAATTTGGTTTATCTACCTGTGTCAGGAAAAACCATACACAGAGTAAATTTTAGGATAACCGACCAAGATAATCGTGTGATCTCTTTTAATGGAGAAGTTATATCCATCAGAATTCACCTACGTGAAGTTTTTCAATAAATAAATACGATGGTTATTGTGAGGAAGCACGAGTTGGGAAAATATAAAATAATTACAGGGGATGGGATGTTCCTTTCCCCGTACTACAAGGGTGAAGGTATGTATCTTGGTAGAGGATACTATAAACCTAAGAGACAAAGGGGTGTCGGACATCAATTTAGAGGAGATGGGATAATTGATACTCTCATGGGTATTGGTTCAACTATTCTTAAACATAAAGACCTAATTGGTTCAACTGCTTCTGCTGTGGGAAATGTAGCAGGTGCTGTAAAGAGTATAAAAGATGCTCAGAAAGAATCTCATAAATTACAAGCAATAAAAGAAATTAAGAAAGGTAAAACTCAGTTGTCCCCCAAGAACGACAGAAAATAATTCAAATACTTGGATCAGGGTTTCAAAAGTTTTAACGTCTTTTTTCCTAAATAAATACAAGTATGGAAGCAATTGATAGTATCTATGATTTGGATGATACTATTATTATCTCAAACTCCACTAAAAAGAAGATTACTTCAAGGTAAATGCAATAACTGGAACAGACTGGAATACAAATGGTACAAAAAGTTTTGAAATAAATAATCAACAAACCTATTTGAATCTCTCCGAAAGTTTCTTGTTGTGTAAATTTAAATTCACTAAGGCTGGGAATAACACAAACGCTACACTTGTAAATGATTTCTTCTGGAAAATGTTTGATAGTGTGCGATTGTATATTGGAACACAAGAAGTTGAAGCGGTTGATTATGTCTCTGCTGTATCTGAAATGATGAAATTTACACTCTATACATTCAGTGATAGAATGGGAAAGGGGTCTGTCGAAGGTTTTATTCCTGATATGTCAACGGGAACAAACACAGACCCTGGGTATACTCAAAGGAAAGGAATGTATAATGATGATACAAAAGCAGAAAATAGTTTTACTGTGGCAGTTCCTCTTAAAGGTATATTTGGATTTTGTGATTATGATAAAGTTCTGTATGGTCTTAAAATTAGATTTCAACTACAAAGGAATGATAATGAAAATAGATTGCTTTTTGGTGTTGGTAATGCTTTTGGTGATCAGAATAAATTTGTAATTGAGGAGATGAGTTGGTATATCAGTGAATATACTCCTAATCTTAAAACAGAAGAGATGTTGAATCGAAGACTTAACTCAAAAAAACCACTCAGTGTATCATACCTCAAAAGAAGATGTCAACACGTTAAACTCAATCAAACTACTTACACGTGGAATTTGGGTGTTCTGGAAGGAAAGCCACGATATCTGTGGATGATTTTTAAAAAGCCAGATGGTGATACTGCGACTGATAAGAATAATGCATTGAGTGATAATGCTAAGGTGAAACAACTTCGCGTTTCTCTAGATGGAACATTTTATCCACGAGATAGATTGGAAATTAATTGGGAAAAAAATGATTTTGCTGAAGCATACAAGTCTTACCAAAAGGTGTGTGAAAGTAATGGAAATAAAGAACCTATTTTGGATATGACAGCATTTAAAAGTTTGTATACAATCTATACGTTTGACCTGAGCGCTCAAAAAGAAACTATAAAGTCTAATCAGTGGATACTTCCCTATACATTGAAAGAGGAGAGAGTGAAGAAGTTGATACATATTGTTTGCTTTTGGAAGAAACAGAATTGCAGATTAATACAGATAATGGTGTGATGATTAGTCTCACATAATTTTTTTGTTAAATAAATGAGTGGCAAAGTACCAACTGGGGTATATGTTAATCAAATCAATCTTCATAAACTATCATCTTGTGTTCAAAATCAAAAGCCTTGTACGATTAACGTTAATACAATTCAGAGAAAAGGAGCAGTAAGAATTGATGTTTTGCTCACAAGAGAACAGGTTAAAATCTTGAATGACACTGGCTCACTTAAAATTAAAATGACAAAACCAATGTTGAAAAAATATTCAATAAGAGAGACGAGTGGAGGATTTCTCCCATTTCTAATTCCTTTATTTGCTGGTTTAAGTGCGGTTGGAGCATTGACGGGTGGTATTTCAACAGCGGTCAAAACTGCCAACGAAAGGAAGGCTCAACTCCAGGCTCAAAAAGAATTGGAAAGACATAACAAAGAGTTGGAGAAACAAATTAGTGGAAGTGGTGTAATTGTAGATTTTGCTGAAAAACTTGAAGGTCTGCCTGATAAAGCGAGATTGTTAGTTGGAGATATGCTTTCTTCTATAGCACAAGCAGGTGTAAAATTAACGAAAAGAGGTAATGGATTATATCTTTCTAATAAATAAATGAGCATTGATGAGTGGTTGAAAGAATTTGGAAAGAATACAACATCAAATTTACAACTTGCCAAATATTGTAAGAAATTAAAAATTCATAATGTGGTTATTTGTATGAGAGATGAATTAACAAATGTGTCGAAACATACAAAGAATATTATTATGAACTTAGAAGATAATGATGGGAACGGTTCTCATTGGGTTTGTATTTTTAATAGTCAAGACAAATATTATTTTGATAGTTTTGGTCTTCCACCACCTGTTGAAGTCATAAAATTCTTACAGAATGGTGTTTATCAAACATTTCAAGTCCAAGAATTAAATTCCAAGTGTTGTGGTCAATTATGTCTATATGTGTTATTTCAACTCAACAAAAATAAAAAATTTTATGATATTATTTTTAATCTAATATAAATGACTTATGTTGGTAAAGATGGTTCTATCTTTGGTGTATCTCAAGAACTGGATATTGATTTATCAAATTATTATACAAAGGCACAGGCTGAACGATATAAATATAATATAAACAAAAATATTAACATGAAAAATGCTTATAAATTAAAAAATTATCCAAGCCCGACTGACGCGAATGACTTGGTGAGATTAAGCGATTTATCACAATATATATACTTAAATAAAACGGCTGTGTATTCTAAAGATACAGAAGTGTTGATATTATCTCCAGGTCATACAGAATTCACAGTTCGAATTAAAATAAATTTTTATAAAGAAGGGCGTATCGTTTGTATGAGAATAGAACAATGGGGGTATGATATGAATGATTTAGGGTATAATTGGTCATTTAAAATTAACCTCGAAGACCTGGAACAATTAAATCAGTCTCGTAAGGAAGAATATTATCCACTTGGTATCGAGAATGAGTTTTGTGGAGCCACGATTAGTAAACAACAAATAAAAGAATTTAATAAGGGTAAATATAATAATGGTTTTGCCCTTGTTTATCTCATGAAAACAGAAAAAACAGGATTATATATAATAAGTAAGGAAATACAAAATGATTTAACTATGGGAAGATGGGGAGGTGTTTCGTGCCATAATATTATTCTAACATATATTTCTAATACATAAATGACAGCAAGAAGGCTTCAAGAAAATTATCATTTCTGTGTTCAAGCATACCTTCAAGAAAAGGGTATTCGGTATTTTAATAAATATGTTCTACAACATAAGAATGAGGTATTTTCAATAAAAGATTGGCATTATGCTGATGTTGATAAACCAACAACTTTAGATTTAATTAGAATGTTAAATAATGAAAAAATTATAAGGTTAAGAAAAGGTAAGGCTCTTTTAGAAATTCAAAAGAAATTTTATTGGTATCCTGTTGTAAAAAAATTATTTTGGATACAGGAATAACAAGAAATCCTGATGAATATATGTATAATATTCTATGGGGTGTAAACGATTCAAGTATAGTAAGGGATGAGGAAGGAGTTGAAGAAGAGAGGGAAGAGGAGGAAAAGGAGGAGGAGGAGAGAGAGAAGGAGGAAAGAGAGAAGAGAGAGAGGGAGGAAAGAGAGAGAATGAATAAATATCAAAATATGGAAACCAGTGAGATTCAAAAAGAATAGAGGTATTAAAGAAATTAACTTATCTCACCAGGGAGGAATACAAAGAATTAAAAAGTCTATTTGCAATACTTTCGACAAGACTATCGACATCGAGAAGACATGTATTTTAATTCAAGTTTTTCTTAAATAAATGGAGGAGAGAGTGAAGGCATTTCTAAGGATTCTTTATGTTTTAAAAATTAAGATTCAAATGTGCATGTTGGAAACTAAAAAGGTTTTTGCACTCTGCAGAAATTTTTCTCATAAATAAATGAGTTATTGTCTCAAATGTAAAGAAAACTAATACTAAAAATATTTCATATATTAAAAGTAAAAATAACAGGGTTATACAAAAAGGTATATGTTCGGTGTGTGGTTCAAAAAAAAATCAATTTATCTCCAAACACAAACTCGGAGGAGATATACAAAAGTTTTTATCAGGAAGTAAATTTACAACTACTGGAATACCGAGGGAATTACATCTTCCAGGGTATTCTTTCTGTGGTCCAGGCACAAACTTGGATAAAAGATTAGATGAGGCAGACAATCCTAAATCCTGGAGTAAACCAATCAATAGAGTTGATGAAGTGTGCATGAGACACGATATTGATTATGGGAATACCACAACGTTGGAAGAAAAGCATGAAGCCGATAGAGAAATGTTATATAATTTGTCTCTGATACAAAATCCAACCTTGAGAGAAAAAGTTGATAGGTTCATCGTGAAGAAGATGATTAGTGCTAAATTGAAACTTGGACTTGGAAATTCAAAAAACTTATAGGCTCTAATGATGCCATTAAGACTGAAGAGCAATTAGCTGATGAATTACATAAACCAATATTCACAAAGTTTCAGAGAAGGAAAGTTTATTCCAAGGAAGTTGATTATATCTGGTCTGCTGATTTGATTGAACTCAATAATGATAAGGGGTACAAGTATGCTTTAACCGTTATTGATTTGAGGAGTAGATATGCGTGGGTTGTCCCTTTAAAAAACAAAACAGGTAATACTCTTATGTTAGCTTTTCAACAGATATTTAATAAAAGTAAGAGAAAACCTAAGAAATTGTGGACTGATGAGGGTAGAGAGTTTTATAACAAGACATTTATGAATTTTCTAAAAAATAACAGTATTACATTATACAGTACCTTTAATGAAGGGAAGGCAGTTGTTGTTGAACGTTTTAATCGTACCTTAAAGAGAGACTATATAAAAAATTCACACAACTCGGTTCACAACAATGGTCATCTTTTATTCAGGATATTGTGGATAAGTATAATGACACGATTCACACGTCAACGAATATGAAGCCATCAGAAACATTTACAAAATTAAAATATGAAAAAGAGATTAATGTCAGAAAACCTAAGTTCAAAGTTGGTGATATCGTAAGAATATATAGGTGGAAATCTCATTTTGAAAAGGGTTTTACTGAACGATGGACGAAAGAACTTTTTAAAATTGTTGATGTAATAGATACAGTTCCTTGGACTTATAAAATATATGATTTGGAAGGGAAGAGATTTTAGGTTCATTTTATTCACAGGAATTACAAAAGACAAAACTAAGCAGATAATACACCTTTGTGGACACTCGAGGGCCAAGTCCGAGGTGTATAACAGTATATAATGTGTGTCAAGGGGGACGTTCTTAGATCTGTGAACCCCAAACACAGAATCCTCAACTGAATAGTCAAGGCTTAACTTTTGTTTGTGTGTGTGTGTGCAATGGGAGCAATAGGTTGGCGCTTCACTCCCTCCTACTATACACCGTTGTGGACACTCGAGGGCCAAGTCCGAGGTGTATAACAGTATATAATGTGTGTCAAGGGGGACGTTCTTAGATCTGTGAACCCCAAACACAGAATCCTCAACTGAATAGTCAAGGCTTAACTTTTGTTTGTTGATGTGTATGTGTGTGTGTCCCAACCCTCACATTCAAAATCTCAACCCCAACCCTCACATTCAAAATCTCAACCCCAACTCAATCCTCGCCCAACACAATGTCTTTTTCAAAATGAGATTTCCACCTATATATATATATTTTTACGTTTTTTTTTCTTCTTCCAATTCTGTCTTTTAAGGCTTTCAGGTTTGATGACGTAGAAAGAGGGAGTAAGCCTGCACTTTCTTCCCAGAGCGGACAATTTATTTTTTTTGTTTTTGTGCTCTTCTTCCAATTCTGTCTTTTAAGGCTTTCAGGTTTGATGACGTAGAAAGAGGGAGTAAGCCTGCACTTTCTTCCCAGAACGAACAATGTATATTTTTTGTTTTTTTTCTCTTCTTCCAATTCTGTCTTTTAAGGCTTTCAGGTTTGATGACGTAGAAGAGGGAGTAAGCCTGCACTTTCTTCCCAGAACTTTCTTGATCTTGCTCCCATCAAGCACCATCCGACAAAGAACTACATCGATAGGTTTAGATCCCAAAGAGTGATAGCAACTCCAAAAGTCTCCAAAATATAAATAAATAAAATAATAATAATAATAAATAAATAAATAAATAAATAAAAGCCCCCAAAAAGTTTCAAGTGTCCAACATAAACCCAACTTTCCAAGTCTTCAAGGTATAACCACATTCCCGTTGAGTTTCCAAGATATGTATCACATTGTGAGTTATCAATCCAGAACCCACATTTCAAGTATTCAAAGTAAAACCAACTTACAAAGTCTCTTAAGGATAACTCATTTACTGATTTTTCAAAATTTGTGAGTCTCCAAGGTAGGCCCCATATTTAGAACCATCTTGGCAGAACCCTTTTCCTGAGTCTCCAAGGTAGTTATTTAAACCATCAAGGCAGAACTCATTTACTGATTTTTCAAAATTTGTGAGTCTCCAAGGTAGGCCCCATATTTAGAACCATCTTGGCAGAACCCTTTTCCTGAGTCTCCAAGGTAGTTATTTAAACCATCAAGGCAGAACTCATTTACTGATTTTTCAAAATTTGTGAGTCTCCAAGGTAGGCCCCATATTTAGAACCATCTTGGCAGAACCCTTTTCCTGAGTCTCCAAGGTAGTTATTTAAACCATCAAGGCAGAACTCATTTACTGATTTTTTCAAAATTTGTGAGTCTCCAAGGTAAAACTTGTATTCTGGCTCATCAAGGTATAACTTGTTCAGTGGGTATTGTCTTGATAACTCACAATGAGTACTATTGCTGTAAAACTCTTTTTCAGGATTTTGCTGGTCTCCAAGGTATAACTCTTTGGTTGGGTCATCAAGGACGAACTCGTTCTGTGGGTCTTGGTCGCTCATAAGGTCTTCAACCAAGCCAACAATTTCGCCCCAAGTTGTAGCAAAAGCAGTATTTTCATTTCGTATTTCAGACACAATTTCCTGTGAGAGAAAATAATAATGTATTAATTAAGTTATTTAATTATTAAATGAGTATGCTTCAATCAAAGTTTGAAAATAGGAAAATAAAAAATCTTACCTCAATAGATAAGAGGTTTGAATCCAGTTCATCAACTTGAAGGTTTAGTTCCATAGAAGACAGAGAGTTCCAAGGAACACCAAAGTCATCCCACTCAAGGTCTTCAACCAAGCCAACAATTTCCCCCAAGTTGTAGCAAAAGCAGTATTTTCATTTCGTATTTCAGACACAATTTCCTGTGAGAGAAAATAATAATGTATTAATTAAGTTATTTAATTATTAAATGAGTATGCTTCAATCAAAGTTTGAAAATAGGAAAATAAAAAATCTTACCTCAATAGATAAGAGGTTTGAATCCAGTTCATCAACTTGAAGGTTTAGTTCCATAGAAGACAGAGAGTTTGAGACAAGCACACAGAACACCATTGCCAGCAAGAACAAATGTTTAAAATGGAGCCTGGGTTTGAAGCTTTTATAGAGAAAGACTGGTGGGTGTGGTTTCCTTTGGAAATTCCCTGGGCAAGCCTAGGCAAGCCTTCATTGGGAAATTTTTCAAAACCATAACATCCTGTAATTTTCTAGTGATTTCTTTGTGAGTCAGAGATGAACTGGAAATGATGTAAGAGTGGGCGGGGCTTAGCAAAAGTAGGCGGAGCTTAGGAAAAGTGGGCGTGGCTTAGAAAAAATACCTTATGAAAAGTGGGCGGAGCTTAGCAAAAGTGGGCGGGGCTTAGGAAAAGTGGGCGTGGCTTAGAAAAAATACCTTATGAAAAGTGGGCGGAGCTTAGCAAAAGTGGGCGGGGCTTAGGAAAAGTGGGCGTGGCTTAGAAAAATACCTTATGAAAAGTGGGCGGAGCTTAGCAAAAGTGGGCGGAGCTTAGGAAAAGTGGGCGTGGCTTAGAAAAATACCTTATGAAAAGTGGGCGGAGCTTAGCAAAAGTGGGCGGGGCTTAGCAAAAGAGGGCAGGGCTTAAAGAAAAGTGGGCGGGGCTTATTGAATACCTTGTGGAAAGTGGGCGGGGCTTAACAAAAGTGGGCGGGGCTTAAAGAAAAGTGGGCGGGGCTTAACAAAAAATAACCTGTGGCTCAGGAGGTGGTCAAACAAGAGCATTAAGAGAAGTTTATCATTTCGTAATGGCACAAATGGGGTATCTTAAAAAATATAAAGATTCAAATGTTTTGTTTGTCAATATTTTAGATGGGGATTATTGTGCAAAGAAAATTAAACTATTGAAGGAATTTGAGAATGAACAAATCTTTATAGGTTCAATGAGTGAGCTGTTCAACCCCAGGTGTTCAATTCAATGAGGTTCAACCTCCAAGTTAAAAGGGGAGACAAATAAATATACCTTGGGATAAAAAGGGGTTTATTTTTAGGGAAAAAAATATAAATCGCTGAAAATCCCCCATTCATTTACATGGGGAAAAGTGAGCCAGAATCAGTATTCTTACCCTACTTATATATATATATATATATATATATATATATATATATAT